>NW_026879051.1:0-256518 GCF_032173495.1 Musca vetustissima
TGTGACCTATAGGTCGTCTTGAAAAAAAAAAATAATAATAAATTTTCTATCCACTTCATCCCAATATTTTTATCTGATCATTACCGAAAATTATAGGCGTTGTCCTTGACCATAACTGGAACCTCATATAATGAATTACTAAATAATATTTGAATACTTAAGCATCTGTAAATATTTAAGTGTAACTCCCACATCCAAGCACATACGACAATATAATTGGTAATAATTTAAAGTTCCACCACTCCTCTTGGATATACTATCAACTTCTGGGGCCTATATCAAGGTGTAAATATATACGCCATAGAATACAAATTTTGTATTTTTTCACACAAAAATCTGGATCCATTTGAAGCACTAAATATTGACCGATCTATATCAAAATAGGAATGTTTATACTTTGGCCCGACCCCTTCTCCATGTTCGGGCTATAACTGCGGTCTTTGAAGCGACCAGAAAAACCGACAAATATTAAGTATTTGGTTAATTTCATCCCCTACATTTTAACCGATCTTTATCAAAAGCAATAGGGGTCTTCATTGGCCATAATCCATCCTACATGCAAAATGTCGTGAAAATTAGTCCATAAAATCCTCTCCTGAATATCAACTCCTATTCAAGCCTTTAGAGAAAATATATTTAGAAGCCGAGTCGAGAAGATCGAGTGTGTTAAAGACTGATTGTTGAGACGTCGATCTTATGTGCAGTTTTTCCAATTTGAAAGACCATTCTCCGAAATGTTGTCTTCCACTTGATCTTTCCATCGTATTCGTGGCCTTTCCTTTCTGTGTGAACCATCAGTTGGCTCGCTTTTATATGCTATTCTCACAACATTGCCAAGCCACCGTAGTCTTGCAGCTCGATACGACTGACTATGTCGATGTCCGTGTATAGATGTTATATCTCGAGATTCAATCAACGCCGATATTCACCGTCGACGCAGATCGGCCTATAGATCTTCCGGAGATTTTTTCTCTCATTTATGTTCACCTTTGCCTGTCATATGGTCTTTTCCAGCAGGATATTAAAAAGATTACACTACAAACTGCCACCATGTCTGAATTCTCGATCGTTATTGAATGGCTCCGATAGGTCCTTTCCGACTTAAACCGCTGACCTTGTACCAGTTAAAGTTGTCCTGCATAGCCGTATTGATTTGCAGGAATGTCGGAATGGCTTTAAACACCTCCGAACTGATAGGGCTGTCGAATGCTGATTTATAGTCGACGAATAAGTGGAATTTGTCGATGTGTTTTTCGTGTGTCTTTTCCTTTTTTATGCATGGGATACAAAATGCTGAGATTCCAACCATTGGTCACGCATTTCCCTAGCCAAATTGTAGTAATCAGCTGAAGCATGCTCCTGACCAACATCTAACCACCGGTCTTGAATAGTTCAACCCGCCGGCACCTGCTGCTTTATTATTCTCCAGCCGATTGATTGATATTCTGACCTCATCTTGGCTAGGTGGTATATACTCTATACCGTCATCTCTTATTGATCCTGGAGTATCTTCATCACCGCCACTATTTGATACCAGAAGCTTTGCAAAATGATCCTTTCAGATCCTCAACACGTTATCTGTATCTGTCACAAGGTTTCCATCTTCATCTCTACAAGTGGATGCGCCTGCATGAAAGTCTTCGGTTTTCGAGTTTGGTCCATGAAGTTTGAAAGAGTTGCAGGTGTTTAGTAAATGTGAACTATAGGTATGCGGAATATTTTGCATTGTATAAGGATGCCATTCAAAATTTTGTAAGAAGATATTACTTACATACTTCTATAAGACACCTTAAACCACACAAATTCATGGCAATATTTCATCATTGTTGGCATGCTTCATAAATGCAACAATTATCAGATAATCAGGATTTATTCCGAATATTTTTTCTCTTTCAGTTAAAAAAATGATTAATTGTATTTCCCTTCATTTACAATAAAACATTAATTTTCGATAGCATAAATATTGATTGCATTGTCGATGAGCATTCGTATCTTCTGCTGTCTTTTAATGCCATTTAACCAATTGCATTTTCTCCAATCTCCTCTAGAGCTTTGCAGATATATGTTGGTATGTATGTCATCTGTCAATGTTGAATATTTCGACTACTCATCTTCAGATATTGTAAACTGTCACGTGTGTGTTTGCATTCACGTTTATCAGTCGTACGGCATTGAAGTTAAATTTTGTTTTGTTTGTTTTTTTTTTTTTATTTTGAGAAAAATGTATCCTTCAATTGCGTTTTAATTTAAACAATACAACAACATGGGAAAACTTTGTTATTATTTTTAAAAGGATTTTCCGTTTCAGCTTGGTTGAAAAGTGTTAATTTTATTATCAATTTGTCATGTGGATTTCCACATGTATTAACATGTTGGGTAAAATGGTTTGACTGGGACTGATAATACATACAGGAAATTCAATACCATGGAGTAGAGGCAAGAGGTTCCAGAATTCATACCATTACGTTACAGTACAACTACGTTATATATTATCTAAAGCGTATTGTAATAACATGTCTAATGAGGTTCCACTGTATATTAATGCTCTCATTATTGGAATAAGTACTTAAATGAAATTTTATAAATTGCAATTATTAATCTCCACAACAGTAAAATTATTCATTTCATAAAGAACAATAACGATGACATGAAATATAACTTTTTTTACATCTTGTTCAACAACGACGACAATAAACGTTCGTTCGTTGGTAATCCACTGATTGTAATGGAGGATGGGTAATTTTTTTCGGTGTTGCAAATGAATTTACATTGAAAACGGATGTTGGTAAATATTATGAGACAAAAGGATTACTTACTTAACGGCAGCACACTACATTCGTATTAACGACATAACATATAAACGAAGCAATTTACCATGGTCGGAATTACGTTACGTTACATTCAAAATATTGGTACACATTGTACGCGTAAATTAATCAGCCAGCCATTTTTGTGAACATAATATCAGATTTTGTTTAAGTAATTAATTACACTAAATTTGCATACGCTTCCGAAATATGTTATTACGAATAGTGAAAGACAAAACAGAAGGAGGGGGATATTTGGCGAAGACAATACTTTATTATACCCTCACTCTTATGGCCAATGATTTTATATGTACTTTAATGCGATCAAAAATGCCCATCATCGAAATAACGATTTCAGAAAATAGATAATAATCTAGAGCATAGAGACATCCTCAATCAAGGGTCAATGTTCTAAAAATTTGTAAATTTCATAGGAATAAAATATCCGATCGTTTTTGTAAATGAAGAACTTGGTCAGCTTACGAAGGAACACCTAATAAAACATATAAAGGGTATCAGTGGAAATTATCAATAATTCTATGCACATATTTTCAATAAAAATCAAGATTCTTTGAGAATGTTTAAAAGTAAAAAACCTCATGAAGTATTGAGGAACAAATGTGAAAGTATTGAAGGCGATCCAAGCAGTTGCTTCCAGAGAAAGCAAATTCGGAGAAACTATGTGTTACAAAAAATAAGCTGATGATTACTTCATGGATAGGAAATCTAAAGAAGAAATGGACGACGAAAAAAAATTTTTTTTTTTTTTTTTGATATAGAAGAGCAATGTTATAAAAAAATCAATGATAAAGCCTGTTGCAAAAACTTTATTTTAGAAAGCCAGTAAAGCTAGAGTTTGTAAAGCAGCGAAATATTGGTCCTAGACCCACCTTTAAGTATACCTATCGTCATATCTCGACTAGCTGCGTTGATCTAGACATGTGTGTCCGTCCTTCTGTTCATTATAATTTGTAAACACGATACAGGTCACAGTTATGGACAAATCTTCACGAAGTTCACGGTAATGATAATTATTTAAGTCTGATTGTTGCTCTAGAGGCCGCAATTATGCGCCAAACATCGCGAATATTTGCATGGAGAAAAGGTTTTAACTGGATCGAAATAAAGAACCGCCGTGGACCTTTATCTAAAAAGTGATTTTTATCTTTATTGGAACAATCCTGAAATACCAGCCGAATATAGAAATGTTTCTGCCAAAATGTGGACTATGCGGATGGATCATTTGTGGTGCAGTCAATATGATCTTCAAGCAATAAATCATATGGATCGTGCTATCGATTCAAATAAATGTTGCTTGTATTTATTTGAATTTTATGTGTTATTTGTTTAATTTTCCTATGGCTCTTAAAAATCATCCTTAATATAAATCAAACTATTATACAACATTAATTGTCAATCTGTTACATTTTTCACCGCTTCTTTAAATTTCAATCAATTCCACATGACTTCATTATTTGTAGTGAAAGTATTTTTTCTTTGATTTTTGAAAGTGTTTCTCGAACATTGTATCCATCCATCCATTTGTCATGTTATACTTGAAATGGAAATTTAAAACATCCATCCTTATTGAGGTGTTTACAAAAGATTACCTGTGTTTACGAGATATACAGAGAGCTGGTTTAGCCGATTAATAACTGGCTCACTCACATAAAAGCCAAGCAGCCTTAATAATAATCATAATAACATCCTTATTTGTCATTGTAAAAGTCGTCATTAATTGTGTCTACATTGAGATCATTAAATTTTATGCACAAAGTAATCGCATGCCATAATGAAATATTGTTACAGAAACTATTATCCGCTGGATCCTGTATGTACGGGTCATTGACAGCAAGCATGTGAGAAATATGATGTAAAATTTAGTTCTGCCACTAAATCAAGAAGTAGATACAATTTTGTCTAATCTATTATTCATGAACACATCTGGCTGATTTCTGTTTTTTTTTTTTCTAATGAAGTCTAGGCCTCCCTCTCACTCTGCTGACTACTACATATTACCACCACTCACTTGCAGAATTCACTTGTGCATTTAACGTAATCATGATTTAGACGTTAAAGTTTAATGACAACCATTAGGGAAATTTCTTCAGTTCAAAGTTTATTTCAGCAGCGCTACTTATGAAGTTCTATGCTATTGCAGAACCAAAAATGAAACATTGAGGCAAAGAACAACTTTGGCAGGCAAATGTTTGCATAGATCAAACGAACAGGAGAAAGGTTGCTTTCAGAACTCCAATGATAATTTGTGGGTTCGCTTCTCTCACCCGAAATAAATGCTTATTGCTCATTTAATTTTTTTTTCAGAAAAAAACGTCTAAGCAAACTTTAGCCATTTTCCATGGTTAATTTCCGTAAATATGTATCTCTGTATGTATGTACGTACGCGAGTACGAGTATGCACGCGCTTCTGTCTCTCTGTGGAAAACGTGGCATTGCAAATGCAAAACTAACTTTTGTTACTTTTAATCTTGAGCTGTGCATCCAGACGTTTACTTTGAGAAACTTTGCTTGTCTTAGCGTTTTGGGCAAAGAGCAAGGATAATGACAACAACAGCAACACAAAAGAATAGAAATAGTTTTTAATTAGCTTTTGTGAACTAAAATTTGCTTGCATTTTTGAAGACCAATGGGACGAGTGATGGAAATGATGTTCAACAGCACACAGACACACATACGCACACACATTTGCACACAACTAATATTTTTGTAAAATTCAAGTTTGGCGTATGAAAAATGTAGCTGCTATGCCAAATTAATTCGAAGTAGGGTCACAAATGGGTTCAAGTGACAAAGTCAACTTTTAGTTTAGAAACCAACTAATTAATTGGACTAATTAAAAGTGGAGAAGAACGGGTTTTAATTATAAATTGTTTGCTAGGGTTTTATGAGAAATTGTTGTAGGATAAACTGGGAAGACGACTCTAATACATCTAAACAGGATGGTTGCTAAAATATATTCAAAATTGGTGAACAAATAATATCACTGCCTAATGTAATGCTACATGAAGGAAGATTGTACCATTTAAAAAATTTTATATTTAATTTTGCCACCATTTCAGTTTGGGAGAAAGAGAAACTGCCTCGAACTTAGAAGAAAGGCTTTGTTGTGAAGTTACCCAAAAAGGCCTACTCAACACAATATACACAATTCTGGCAACCATAACACAGAAAATAATTCAAAGTCTAGTAGAAAATATTCTGAGAGATGAACAAGTTGGCTTCAGACCAAACACAATCTATAGACACCTCCTATACCTATTGTTCATCGATTTACAGAAAGCTTCTGATATCATCAGAAGAACTGCCATATGGAAGGCATTGAGCAATAAGGAAGTACCCCAGAAAATAATCCGAATAATAAGAGCGATGTACGAAGATTCATCCTTTGTATATTTACAAAATGTGAAGGAGATACTGGATCGATATGTTCAATATAAATCTTAAGATGCGCTCATTTTGCTAAACAAAAAACGGGTTGTTCATTCGTTTTAATGGGGGAGGTTTCAGGATGGAAAATTGGTCCTCACATTTGTCCTTTTCCCGGATTTGGAAAAATTATGTTATACATTGCCAGCTCTTTCAGGATTATAATAGATAGGTAAACAAACTGAATGGCAAAATTAATATGGCGGAATAACCTATGTTATGACCAAAGACTAGTGATAGGTGCAATGACGTTGTCATGGCAGCTGAACATGTTAGCTTTATTTAAATATGGTCATATCGATTGAAAACATCCAATCGAATGATTCATTCGAACGAAATTACACCGACAAAGGCTCTCCATTTATGCCTTCCACATAATGATGATTTGTATTTATTTGCTGTCTTCGAAGCATCAACGCTAATTTCAATTGTTGTTAAAATAAAGCGGATGATCGGAATAGTAATTTTAATAACATGAAATCGTTCAGCACTCAATTGGCGGTTAAACGTTTCAGTTTTTTCGTTTCTCTCTCTCATTTAACTGGAAATACAAGCGGTAATATTTGTAAATTGCAATTAGACATTTTAATGTTCGGCTAGACAAAGCAAATGAATAACTGACCCATAGATCGATACATTCCGATTGCTGTAAAACAGGTGTCAAAATCACGTTTCGCTTTTACTTACCAAATACGACTACGCATTTTTTTGTGTGAGTGCGGTTTAAAAATGATGATGAGATAACGTGAGAGTGAGTGCACTCGTTAGCAATGTCTAGGAAAATTGGAGGTTTGTGTACGCTGGTAGATAGTTATATTTTAGGTCCAACCATTATAAACTCTTAACATGTATATTTACATATGGTAGACTACTAACAAGCAATCATGAACAAACTCAGAGATTGAGAGAAATTTGGAAGAAGTCTGTAACGTCAGAAACACCACTGAAAACAATGAAATGTATAATAGTGGTCCAATGGGAAATACACTGAATATATTGTGTAACTCTCCCAATTCGAATGAAATAAATGAGATAATAGAACAATTAAAAAGTAACCAAGCACAATTGAGTTACTTCGAGAGACTGCCTCCTCCTGGGATGATAATAGAGCAATCTATAGAATGGCGCACCTCCTGTACCTAATGTTCACCAATTTCAAGAAAGCCTTCAATAACATCAGACAAACTGCTTTATTATAGGAATGGAGCAAAAAGGGAGTACCCCAAAAAGTAATCCGAATAATAAGAGCGATGTACGAAGATGCAGAATTACCAGTTCTTCACAAGGGGAACATCGCACCAACGTAGTAATAAAACAAGGATGCCCTCTGTCACCCCTACTGTTTACAATTGTACTGAATGAAATAATAAATGAAGTCTGCTCTCAGAGAAGAGGCATAACATAGAGTCTCTCATGACAGCTCGAAGACTTAGACTATGCGGAACTGACTTCTATCTCACAAGATATCCAAAATGCAGTCAAAAGTAGAAGATCTGGAGAGACTGGCACTCAAAGTTGGTCCTGAGATTAATATCAAGAAAACAAAGCCATGAAAAATACAAACACCAGTACGCAAACATAATTTTTAAAGGCTAAGAAATAACTATCTTCTGCTATATCGGAAGCACTGCAACAACAAGTGGTGGTGCAGAAACCGACGTTATTAAAAGACTAACAAAAACGAGCTCACATATATTCAGGAAAACCAAGTGATCCCAAGAGGAGTAGACGGGAATAGATATTTACAAAAAATATAATCCCAATAAAAATCAAATTGATATTTCGAAATTCCGTTTTTAAAGACCTACCATTCACTTCAACTTCATATAAAGTAATCATAAAGTGATAATGTATAATATATAAATAACCATCCTCGTTGTAATATTTTACAATTATATATATATATATATATATATATATTTGAAATGTTAGCAATGAATATATTCATGAATTCCCACGTCTTTGCTACCTGTTGAATTATTGTTTTCCGAATAGTCAGCAAGTTTGACAATTATAAATCAATTAAATTGCATTTCGAATATTCAGAAAACCGTTTATTGGTTTTCTGTCAATGAACTTCGTGGGAAGCTAAATTTATTAATTTAGATGCGGATAATAAACTACGATATCGTTGTATATTTGATATACTCAAAGGGTTATTTAATAATTAAAGACTAGAGTATTTTTTTTATATCAAGTAGGTTGTTTTTAAAATATATGATGTAAAGTAGTAAATTCATAAATACATTCTCTTAAATTACGAATTCTTTGTATTGCCAGCAACTTCCTGTGGCCATTTTTTAAAGATTGTGCTGCTTTTAGTCTTACGTTGTTGTCGCCATTACGACTATCACTGAAATTGATATTTTTCTGGATGTTGCCGAGTGGATTGTTTGCCAAGTAAATCTTAAATTTATTGCACAGTTGTTTGTTTTTATTTTTTATGATTACATTCTTCACTTTAATAATAAAAATGACCTATATTTCGTAAAAAAGAGTGGTCATCTTCGTTTCGGGAGGTAAGTAACTTTTGAGATTTGTATACGAGTATTATTAATATTACTAAAAACTTTGTAGTTATGACAAAGAAATATTGAGATTAGAAAAGAGAAAAATAAAATTCATGGAAAACTAAATTGAACACAAAAAATATAAAAAGATTCACTTTGTTTGTCTAGTTTTGTAATTTTCCAAATTGTCTAATAGTTTTTAAGGAAAAACAAGAAATACCAAAGGATGATAACACAAAGGCCATTTTATAAATAATAAGAAAATTGATGTTTTTGTTTCCTTTGTATTACTGATGAGTTTAATAGTGTGCATTTAAATCTTATGTTTAAAAACAATAGGCTTAGTTCAAAAGAATTATAAACTTTCTGGATTATATTTATAGGAACAATAATTTAAAATTGTGTTAATATTTAATATTTGTAGTATTATTTATGAGTGATATTAAATATAATACAGCATATATTTCTCGACAAAATAATCTTTAGTTCTCACTTTTAATATATTTTCGACAAAGCTTTTTCCAAATAAACCGACACAATATTGGTCTATTCCTGTACTACAGGAATCTGCTACTTTTTTACAACCATAACAAATGTTCATTTACGATATCGAAACAATAGTAAATTATTGCAGTACGGGAACAGACCATAAATAAGGCGCTACTCAAATTCTCACAATATATGACCGCAAAATATCAAGGTTGATGTCCCTACTTACTTAGCTGGCTTGTAAAGAATATTTGTTCCATAAGCCGAGCTTAAAAAAGATTTCCAGCCGTGTCGGTTTTGTGCGCAGCTCTTCCAATTTAAGGGAACCCCCCCCCCCATTCTCGATTTCAATGGGCTGGTAAATCAATACCAATGTTTGTTAAGGTTTGTAACTTTGCACATATATAATTGAAGATTTAACACTAGAACGCCGAATGCGGTCATTTTGACCGCTTTCCAATTTCAAGTACAAAAGCAACTGTGCATTTAATGACACTTTTTTTTAAAATTTGGTGACTTTTTGTACCTCATAGAATTACGTTTATTATAAAAAATTCACCAAATTTTAAAAAAAAGGTGTCATTAAATGCACAGTTGCTTTTGTACTTGAAATTGGAAAGCGGTCAAAATGACCGCCTTCGGCGTTCTAGTGTTAAAAGAGAAGAAAAATAATTTACAAAAATTTTTTATTATTGTTTTGTTGTTGTTTTTTGTAATTAAAAAAAGTCCTTATTTTCTATGGCGGGCATGATAACTCCTCACTGGGACATCGGAATCCGAAAATTCCAACGGTGTTAGAAAGAGTACATGTCTGGCTCTCGTACGAACTAGGATTATTGACTTCGCTCTAAAATTAACAAAATGGTGGACCTTTAAAAATTTTTTTTGAAAAATCGCAGATTTTTTACCAAAAACCAAGTTAAACAAGTGAATAAGCGTTAAGTTCGGCCGGGCCGAACTTTGGATACCCTCCACCATAGTTAACTGACAGGTACTAGAAATGAAAATATAGGGAACATACCAAAAAGTGGACCTATACTGACATTTCTATGTAAACTATAATACAAATTTCAGAAATTTTTAATGGGTAATTATACCCTTATGGCTAATGAGGGTGTATACAATTTACACCGTGAAAATGTGCCTCATCGAAATATTGGTTTCTTTAAACCAAATCCGTTTCAGAAAATTTACATTTCATCCAAACTTTGCCAATCTTATTATTACTTCCAAACTTAGTTCAAATTCGAAGATGGGGAATATCGGTCCACTCTTTCTGGTACCTCCCACATAGGGGCTAGGTATAAATACGGGTTATAGTTCATATATAGTTCATTATCGAACCTTACGTTCTAGTTTTTTATCTCGATATCCTCCACAGGTGATATAGTTACAACAGAGTCTTAGAACCAAACCCAAAACGCGGAACAAATTGCATAACTGTTTTAATATAAAAAAGGGGTTATATGGGGACTACCCCAAAAAAGGGGAGCATATTAAAAATTTTTGTAGAGAAATTACCATATTCGACTACAAAATACCAAATTTCAGCGAATTCGGTTGAAAAACGAGCTCAAGAACATCAAAATAGCGAAAATTGGGGGTACCTTTATATGGGGGCTACCAGAAAAATTGGACCTATATTTATAATTTTCATTTACGATATCGAATAGGAACCAAATGTACCAAATTTCAGCGAAATCGGATAAAAAACGCACTCAAGAACCCCAAAATACCGACATATGGGGGGTACCCTTGGGGCTGTCCGAAAAAACTGGCCTACATTTGTAATTTTTTGTGGAGAGAATTGCTACCCAATAAAAACTCACATTACTAAATTACTGCCAATTCGGTCAAAACCCACCAAAAACTGGAAATTGGGAGGTACCTTTATATGGGGCTGCCAGAAAAAGTGGACCTATATTTATAATTTTTAGTGGAGAAATTTGGTACCCCATAATAACCCCATGTACCAAATTTCAGCGAATTCGGTTGAAAACCGCGCTCAAGAACCCTAATATACCGAAAATTGGGGGGTACCCCTATATGGGGGCTACCCGAAAAAATTGACCTATGTTTATAATTTTTAGTTTAGAGATTTGATACCCAATAAGAACTCAAAGTACCGAATTTCAGCGAATTGGGTCGAAAAATGCGATCAAACCCCCCAAAATACCGCAAAATTAGGGGTACCCTCATATGGGGGCTATCCGAAAATATGGACCCATATTTATAATTTCTAGTGAAGAGATTTGCTACCCAATGTACTCAATGTACCAAATTACAGCTAATTCAGTTGAAAAACGCGCTCAAGAACCTCAAAATACCGAAAATTGGGGGGTACCCTTAACCATTGAACCATTAGTTGCTTCGTTTTTATATGCCTATTGTGCTAGGGCATCCTCATCCATTCTCACAACATGTCCGATAAAAGATGGTACAACTCATGGTTCATTCGACGGCGATATTCACCGTCAATGCAGATCGGTCCATAGGTCTGTCGGAGAATTTTTCTCTCAAACACTCGAGCAAGTACACGTGCTTCATATCCGTACGGATAGCACGGATAGTGTCAGCTTCTTATATAGCGTGAGTTTGTTCTGACGAGGGGTGGACTAGTTTTTCAATTGCTAACTCAGACTATAGTAACATATGTTGATCAACACTACTCTTCTCCGGATTTCAAAGACAATTGTATTAGTTTAGTTTAAAGCTGTGACGAAGAGGTATATGAAATCGTTCACAGCTTCGATTTCGAAGCTGTAGTTTTCAGGTTCCACAGCAGAATCGTTCTCAATTCCATCAAAGGTGCCTGTTGCCGCTCGCAATATTCGACCCATTATGTGGATGTCGTCGGCGTTGGCGAGACACATATGCTGTTTGTACTCGTATGACCTTTTCCAGTAGGATGTTAAAAAGGTCATACGACAAACTGTCACCTTGGTTTTGAGAGGTCCTTTCCGACTTTAACTGCTGACCTTGTGCCAGTAAAAGTTGTCCTGCATAGCCGTATTAATTTTGCAGGAATGCTGAAATATCTCTGGACGGAGTCGACGAAAAGGTAGAATGTATTTTTCGTTAGTATTTTCCAGGATTTGCGCAGTGTGATAGTGTATTTGCTATGTGTGGAGCCGTATTAATAAGATCCAAAAATATCGTTAACCATTGGCTTCAGTCCTTTACACAGCACGCGGTATAGCAATTTCATGCCCAAGACCTTTAATTTTTCCAAAAAAAAAAAAAAAAAAAAAAAATACAAAAATTCCTAATTTAATGCATAGAGTACGAATGTCATAATGCTGCAATACCAATTTACAGTAATTACTGTTCTAACCATCAATAAGGAGGATCATCGTCAAATAATGGACTTATATTCACCATTCGACTACTCACCATTCGAACTAGTTCAAATATGCGTATGACAAACACATGCTGACTATGTTACGTATACGTAGCAATGTGCCCTTAATGGGTTACTTATACGCACTATAATGTAACAAATACGTGTATTAAATACCCAGTCGAAAACTTTATTTCCTCAATATGACCTATCCTGAATGTGTTCCAGCACATATCCGCTGCTCCTTTTCTATTTAATTTCACTTGGTTTTGTTAGAACAATAAAATTGTAAACAAATACAAAATTAGTTTCCGATTTAATTAAATCACAGTCACGCTAGATGTCAATCGTGCAAACGTTTTAACGAATTTAAAAATTCGTTTCCTCATTTTGTGTCAAAATCAAGTTTTAAATATTCGTATAAACAATGCACTGCATACCGAACAAATGGTCAACTTTCCGAATAAACAGGTTATTCGCTGGAAAATCCACCTTCCAAAATTTAATTTGGCCACAACATAGAAAAGGCAGCAAAAAGTTCTACAACAACAAAGTTTTATTAAAATTCAAAATATGTTCGGAATGGTTGACAACAACTAAAAAACTAAACATCTGCCAAAATCATTTACACAGTTTCACCGACCAGTTGAATACCAAGTGGCAGTAGAATGATAGGACCATCACAAACATACAGCCAGCAATTCAGCAGTGGCTGCCACAGAGAAATTCATAAAAAGTCAATGAAGAGCGAACGACACTTCTAAAATAATTCTATAAAAGCTTTACATGTCCCCAAGGAAGGAGGGTGGGTGTTAACAAACATAAAAAGGAAGTAGTTTATGGAGCAATGGGGGAAAACGTCGATGGGGGAAATGTTGTTAACACCGTTATAGAGGAAGATGAAAATTATGTTAGTGGACGGAGAAGCATAGTCGGACGTGACCGACCATATGACACAATAGGGCTTCTCATTGGTTAGAACCCGCCCTATATGCAAAATTTTATGACGATTGGACCATTACTGTGTCTTGTATCGTATTTACAAATTATAATGGACATACGGACGGTATTTTTATCCAACTTACATATAAATAGTCTGATTGGAAAATACGAGTGGGAACTTGAATAAATAAAGAATGGGGTGCGCATTCAATATAGGGGCTATATCAACTAATAGACCTACGTTAAACATTTGCTGCGAAGAAGTTGTTTGACCTATTCGAAATTGCAAATTACAGCCATTAGTTCTGACAATGCACTCAGAAAAATTGCAACCACTTCGATTAGAAAATGCGGCTAGAGTATTAAAAATGCCTGAAATGGGGCGGTACCTTTATGTTGGGGCTATATATACTATGATTATTTTTCTTGCAGTAAATCAATTTCGCCACCCTAACAACTAAAATGTATCGAAGCATTAGGGAGACATTTCATACACTAACCCTTTAGCAACTATTGTTACTCGGTATATGCCACACCAGACTGTTTACAAAATCATCAATTTATTTCCATTCTCTTAAAGTGTTGTTTGTGAAATGTGATTTAAAATTGTTGCCTCTTTGTCTGAAAAACAGCGCCAGTTATTCATTCAAGTATTCAACAAATACCGTTTATACTTTTCCCTCCCTTCACTGAAGGTATTGAAAACAACTCAAGGATGATAACAACTTTAGCATACCTCATCGGTACGTTACCTCAATTGTTGTTGAGGAACAAAACCAACTCCAGAGGCAACAATGGCACAATAGACCCTTAATCCTGCCAAGAGATGCAACAACATGAGCACATCTATGAGCAACTATAATTTCAGAAACAATGCAATACTCACAATATTTGTATTTGTGTATTTGTAACTTACCGATTGGTGGAAGGGTATGACAGATCCTTAAAATAAATATTACTTAAGGACATTTTGGATTTTTATGACTTCAACGTTGTGCAACAATCGGAATCAACAACCACATAGAAAATTGTTGGTAGAAAGAATGGTGCAATAATATATGGTAGAGTGGATCTTGAGGTGAATAACAATAAAGCAACTATGTGGGTAAAATACGCAACAAGTAGTTGTGTTAATTTATTTTTTTTACAACTCATAACTGCGAAAAATTAATATTTTGAAATCCGGAGAAGAGAGTTTTGGCCAACAGATGCTACTATGGTTTGGGTAAGCAATTCAAGACGCTGATACTACCCGTGCTGTTGTATGGATCTGAAACATGTGTAATTGCGCAAGCAGATGAGGCAGTTCTTGGAGTGTTTGGGAGAAAAATTCCGCGGAAGATCTATGGATCGATCTGCGTCGACGGTGAATATCGCCGTCGAATGAACCATAGGCTGTACTCTATTCTCGGACATCGACATAGTCAGAACGAATCGAGCTGCAGCGACTACGTTGCGCGAATGGATGAGGATGCCACAGCTCGAAAAGCTTGGGTGAGCTGCGCACATACCTTCTGCCACAAGCTAGCTATGTAAGTAAGAACAAGAAACCTTGAGAAAAACTTGCAATCAGTTGGCAACTATTCCCTACCTTGTAATAATTATACCCGGGTAGAAAGTAATACTAATGTCACCCGAAACCCCAATTCATAATGACAAGACATATTTGATGTAAAGGGAATTTTTTACTTCACTTCTTACCATGGTATAATAATAAAAGGTAACAGCAAGTGTTGTTGTACAAAAAACGATACAACAACCACATGAAAATTTGGTTGTTGTATCGTCATTTGACAGAAAAATGCAAACAAACAAACAAATTATCATCAAATTATTTTTATTTTGAAAATGAAATATTTTCGCATCCTCAAAATAAAAATTGAAAAACATGAATGAAAATCTATCAAATTTATATTTCTATCGCTTCCACATCTTTCCTTTAATTGAGCCAATGCCATATATATGGGTAACACATATGACAATGCTGGGAATAGCGAGTTATTCCTTCAAGAAAGATTTGCTTCCTCAAACTTTCCCAGCAGGCAGATTGAGTAAATTGAATACGGGAGCACATTAATAAAGAATAATTTCAAATTGCATGCGTTCCCAATTTTCCTGTTGGGCGATTTTTAAAAACATAATTTGTCAAATTCATATTGACACTAGTATTACGTTGGAATCAAATCAGCTGGGATTTGCTGTTACCTTTTACAAATTTACCATGACTTCTTACTTTAAATAAGACTTAATTTTGCCAAATTTCAATAAAATCATAAATGTATTGTGATGGAAATAATTTCATGACAGCATTCCATTTAATTTTTTCACTACGTTTTCTTTTCGCTTTTCAGAGAATTTTTTGTTCTTGCACAAGAAAAACTTTTGTTTTTCTAAATTCTGCAATGTAAAACTTTTACTTAATAGCCAAGATTCTTTGTGTGCATTTGTACGCACACAAAAAAAAACTTGTTCTGGTCATAACAGGAGCTGGCAAGTGTACTTCAATTTATCTATGCCATCCATGCATCATGGCAGGCTGGATGGCATAGAATTCTTATAGCGCCGTCAATTATTGCATATTCTGGCCATATTTGTTTTGTTGTTGGTTTTAAGCTGTAATTGCTGTCATTAGTCATAGTATGGGTTAGTTGCTGGTTTGCGCTTGGAAAGTCTTTTCCATTTTTATAAAGTTTATAAATATGAAGAATACAATAATAAACTTAAGAAGTTGCAATGTTTTGAATCATAGGATAAAACATTAATTGTCAAGGAGTAAAGATTGGGGATGTTAATCATTATTGAAATCAGAAATGTTAGTAACTAAAATGTATTAAATTTAAGGCTTCATAGCAAAAACACCTGTCAATTTCTTTGCCTTTGTCGATTGTGTCGTATAGGACGTGCACATATTTGAGATCATTGCTCCCACTCAACATTAAAAGGCAATTAAATAATGTTGACTGCAGTTGAAATGATTGTCCTGACATGTTATTGGGCTCAGCACTTAATGCCTTTAAAACAAATGAAAAAATAAATAACTAGAAATCAAGACACAGCCCACATTTCAGCGACCGAGGCGTGTCCACATGTTAACAACAAATCCAACATATTTTTTATTTGTATGTCCTTCATCGTCATCATATATAGATGTTGAAATTGTCAAAAATGTTTGCAGAGACCTGTCTGCCAGTGAATTATTGGCTGAAATTGAAAGATGACCATTTATGGCATCCCTTCCCAAAGTTATTGAAAGGTATGGACTATGGCGCTAATGCGGCGCTTGCAACATTCCATAAAGGCCACACAATGAAGGCGAAAGCAGGGAAAACGAATCTAAACAATGACATTTTCTTGATAATATATCATAAGAGGTCAATTTTATTGTATTGAAAAGTATTTAATAATGTGTAAGTGAAAGTCATATAGTTTTCAGAACATATATATCGCTCATTTGCTGCAAGACCGTCATAAATCAAAAAATCGATTTTGCAGAAAATGCGTTTTAAGTTGTCAATTTACTCACACTTTATATGGGACAGAGGAACTTCTACAGCTTCTCAATTAGAGTGTGTATGATATAATCATCTGAATTTTTTACACAATATGAAGTTTGAACAATTCTGCATTATTAACTCAAAGATCACGATTTTTGATTTATGCCGGTCTTGCAGCAAATGAGCGATATGTTTAAATTTAATATCATGGCATAAGTGTACAAGGCCTCCTTTCAATTTATAACGCATCTATAAATTTTATACAATATGAAAAATAATTTCCATAAAATATTACACATAGCTATTGGCATATTTTTTAACAAATTAAACATTTATATTTTCTAAGGCGTTTTTGTAACTACTAACTAACTATCTCTATTTATGGATCCACATTGTTCTCAGAATATAGTTAAAGATGGTACAACTTATATTTATAGATTTTAGAGGCTGGAAACTTCATATTATTAATTTCCAATTTTTTCAAATAAAATTATGACAAAATTGGAATCTTTTATTACAGATCTTCAAGTTTTCTATTGTATGATTCACAGATTTTTTTAATCCGCACTCTGTTTTCATTATTATAAGAAAGATAAAGTACGAGTACTTGGCATTAACCATGAATGTATTCACACTTGAATAAGATACTAAATAAGGTGTTGTCTAATAGAAACAATCATAACCCCTTTCCACCAATTGTAGAACCAAAGATGATCATTAATCTTAATTTTAATGAGAACAAACAATTCACTTGAGCCGATACGACCTTTTGTTTGGTGTGGCAAACCTTCATATACCCGTTTCTTAATTCGACAATTTAAATTGGGGTTTATGAACATGAACATTACAGTAAGTATAAGTGTCGGTCGGTGCTGCCAGACAGATATATACATTAACCTATGCTTTGCAAAGGTCTACGGAATTACTGTCTATTGTCGATTTGAAACACTTTTTATTAAATTTATAATTTTTGATAATTGTACAAGTTTATGGAGAACCTGCCGGAGCAGATGAACCTGTATAAGAAATATATATATTTAGTATAAAAAATTTTGATATTACTGTACTCCCTTTGTGAGGAGGTACTACAAAGAATTGAACGAAAAGTCACATCTTTCAACATTATAAAGGCTTGCTTAAAATTTTTTGTTGCGCAAAATTGGGAAAAAATGCCATAGTCCGTTCGCATGATATAATATATAATTAATTTTCAGCAGAATTTTGACTATTTTGTGGTTGAGGTACTACAAGAAGTGAACTGATATTCCTTATTTTCGATCTTGATCTAATTGATAAAATTGCAATGTACCAATTATGGATGATCAATGTTTAACGACATGTACATTAGAATTTTTTGTAGGGTTAACCTTCCTTATGAGGATTTATTTGACAAATATGTAAGGGAATTGAGAATTAAAACCCACTGGGTTAACGTAACCGGTACCATGTAAATGTGTTATTACTCCCTTCGAGAGTTATCGTGAGCACTGAGGGTATAAAAATACAAAATTTGATTTCACTACATCCTTGCATTCGGAAGATACGTTATGTACTTTCTTTCTGAAAACTAAAAACACTAAATTATTCTATATGTTGTTTTTTACAAGAATGAAAAATAATTTTGAGGGTACAATTCGAATTCGAAGCTATTTAAATAATTTGGACTGTATACACAAATTGGTACTGTACATATTTTACGCTCAACTATACAATAAAAGCGCATAACTTGACCAAAAATTTGAGTTTTTTAATTTTCCTTTTTATATTCGTCGTTCACTGTCAGGTCTTGACATATATAATCTAAAAATATATATTTACTAGCTTCGTATTAAACACAAGCTTTAACCTCAGAGTTAAATAATTTGGACTGTATACGCAACTTTTTACTGTACACATTTTTTTTAATTAGCTATAATTTGACAATGGTTAGAGCCCTTTAGCCGTCACTTGATGCTAACACAATAAATCGGCTATATAGTTCTTGAGATTTTATGACATTTTGTTGGACTTTAACCTCAGAGTTAAATAATGGACTGTATATATGTACACATTTTTTTTAATTAGCTATAATTTGACAATGGTTAAATGATTATATATGTTGGACTGTATACACATCCGTTATAAAATTGTTAATTTAACATATTTAAAACTCAACATCTGCTTTCACAACATTGGGCTGAGAAGACAATGGTTATTTGGTAACCTTAACCGAAGAATAAATAAATTGAATGTGTGGTTTTTTCATACAAATACCTGTGTTAATTTATAGTAATAATACAAATAGTTTAAACAAGAAGAAACATTTAAAGAAACTATATTTAAAAAAAATACATAATTCAATTGACATATTTTAAATACAATGATAATACAAGTAAATCATTTTATTAAAACAAGCATCATTAACACTGCATATATTCTATTATATGATTATAAACCGTTTTTACATTTTAAACGTCGGCCTTTTGCATTTGGTGTTACATTTGAAGAATTGCCATACAAGAATTACACTGAACATATACTTTGTTGGCAATGCTGTTGACTACCTAAACAAATTACGTTATAGCACAGCAGATTTATAACTGATAATTTATATTTGTTCACTACAGAAATTAAAAAAGACAATACATATTGACTGTATCACAATAAAATGCTAAATATTACAGTTCAATTAAATTGTAATTATGATATAAAATCCTTATTAAAATAGTTTGTAAATGATTACTTTTTAGTTTTGGGGAGTCTAAACTTGGCAACCCTATGGGCAAAAAAAATGAAATGTCAAACAAGTAGACACATATGGTAAAAGTGTTGCTAACATTGTGATATCATTAGTTTTTAGAGATTATTTTCTTAATATTATTCGATGCTATGGAAAATGCTATCTATTTTATATATAATAAATCGAAAAAATATATACTATGTACTTCGCTTGCATTTGTCAGATATAAAAAAATTATATAAAGGTTACTATTCTTACCATATATTTCTTTTTATTAAAAAACTGCTCTACCGTAAACACTGTAATATGTTATTGGCAACACTGTCCACTACCAGAGTAGAACAAAAACACACCTGACATTTGACAGCTAACATTGAAGTACGCAGAAAAAAGATTTATTTACTAGGCAAACGAGAAAAAAGAATTCATTTTTGGTCAGAATAAGTGCTAAAAATAGCTCAAAGTCTGGAAAAAGCATCGTAAAAACGTTGGTAAATGATTTGTAAATAAATTTCAGCACAAAACCCGAGGGTAAGTCTGAAAAGAAGTGAAAAAGAAAATGGTTATTGATTGTATTGTGTCCCAATTTTTTTCTATTGTAGTTGTTTTTGCACATCTTTGGTACTGCTAAGAGGGAATATTAATTAGCTGCTGGAACAATATGTCTATCTTAAGACAATGTGGTTCAATGGCTGGAAGGCTAATGCAGCCACAACGACAACTTGTGGCCAGGGGATCCTTTGGCTTGTTGCCAGCAGCCTTTAACAGAGTGACTGTTCCTGCATTGGATTATGTGACGCCAATGAATTCACGCGGCCACAAAAATTTCGGTCACAAAAAAGAGATTACACCTAAGTTTACTAAAGTATACCATTTGATTATTGGTACCCTGTTTGTGATTTCCATAACGGATTTCAAGAAGTAAGTAGAATTTATATACATATTGCTAATCGAAAAAAGCAGATTCTGGCTAAGAGAGAATGACTTTATTTGGGATGTAACTTCTCAAGAAACAATTCAGTATAGCTGGAATTCGATCAACATCTCAATTCATATTAAAAAAAACTTTGAAAGTTTTGTGTGTTATATGGATATAATATAAATTCTGTGGTTCCAGAAATGAAATAAAGTCCTAATGAATATTGGATTATTATTCTGGGATTTTATGTAAGTTCACCGTTGTGTGAATTACTTTCCGGCTAAGCCGGTGGGGCAGTTATCCCAGAGCAAGTCCAAAGGTTGAATAAAAGGAATCAATTCTACCAAATGACTTCAAAATCGCCTTTTTATATTTTTCCAATGTATGTCAACGTTTTAGTAATTAAAAAAACATATAAATTTTATAGAATCCTCTAAGGACAAACCGTTATGTTACCTATTTGAGACATCTTCTCGTCCTATAATTTTTCAATATTAGAGCAATGAAACGTTTCTCATTTTAGTTCTTATTATTTTTATTTTTTTATTTGATCATACTATTTTGAAAATGTTTTAAAATTTCCATAAATTCATATGTTTTCAGACTCAAACGTATGATAATGCCAAAAGTCGATGCTGACGCAGGCGTTGAACCCGCCGATGTTGAGAAAAAATCCCGTAAGAAGGACAAAAAAGCCAAAGATACTAAAACTGTTACCGAATCCGATAGCGATAGTGATAGCGATGCAGAAAGTGAAAATGGCAAAGACGATACAATCGAAGAAAAAACGAAAAGTACCCGATCGGCAAAAGAAAAAGTTGGCTTTCGCGAAAGAAAGGTAAATTAGGATTATTCATTTCTATTAAAATGTATTTTTCCTTTCTTAACTTTTTAGTTTTAATTTTTCTGTTTTAATCTTTTATTTCATGTAATTTTTGTTAACATCTACCCGTATATACACACAAAAACATTTTTGTTCTAAAAGATTATTGAATATGAAAATCGCATTCGTCAATTTTCTACACCAGATAAAATTTTCCGATATTTTGCCACAGTGCGTTTAACAACGCCGCAAGGAACTACAGTTTGCATGACTCCAGACGACTTTTTGCGTTCCATTTATCCGGGCATGAAACAACCTGATGGTAATTTTTATTTAATTTTGTATTGGTGGTAGATTTTATTATTTATTTTAAGATGTTATTTTTATGTTACAATGGTGTACTTTTACTTTTTGGAGTGGACGAATGACTTTGTATGCTATAATAGACCTAATAGTTTTTACATTTAAACTATTACCTTTGTCGACATGAAGAAACTTTGCTGTAATATACATGAAACGGCATCTACATTAGAACTCTTTACGAGGTTAACCAACAGGATTTATTTGACCTATATTCAATGAAACCCATTGGGTTAACGAAATCCATTACAAATGTAAATGAACTATTACAAGTAAAATAAGTTGTACTTTGGTTACAACATTTTAAATACAATAGAAAATTTTAAACAATTATTATTCAATTGATAAGACGTAATTTTCATTTCTTTATTTACACACGATTGACATAGGGATAGAGAATCCATTCTATTATACTTTTTTAATTGCTATAATTTCTGTCACTAGATCTGTTTTTAATTCTGATATTTATCTTCAAATCTATTATTATCTTATCTTTTCGTTTTTTTTATACTTGTAATTTGTTTTCAATGGCATTTGGCTAAATTTTCTAATATAAAATCCACTTTTTTGATTTTTATACTTCAATTTCAATAAAAAAACCAACAGATTGTTGAATATGAAAATCGTATTCGACAATTTTCTACGCCAGATAAGGTATTTCGTTATTTTGCCACAATACAAGTGGCAACGTCAGACGATCGTCATGAAATATTTATGACACCCGTAGATTTTCTAACAAGTATGACACCGGGTATGAAACAACCAGAGGGTATGTTTACCTAGATAATAAATATAATAAATATAAATATTATTTTTTCATTTAGTAAAAATCACAAATTTAATATATACTTTTGTTTTTTGCAGGTTTGGGTTTAGATCAATACCGCCGTTATGATCCCAAGGTATGTATTTGTCGATATTAAATCGATTATTTTTTTAGTATAAATTCCTAAACTCCTCTACTTTTTCTCTTTCTGCTTACTAACTAACTTAAAGCAAGCCCCCGGAAAGGTATCTTCCACTTTGTACATAAATTTTGTATTTATTGATTTTCCTATCCATTAAAGTGCACATATACTCTTTTTGTACTAATCATTTTAAAAACGAATATTGTTTGTTGAAATTAATGAGATTTGAAATCGTTTAATGGATATTATGTCTATGTTTATTTACACTGCAAAATTCGACAAACAAAATTCGAAACCCTTGTTCGAAACCAAGGTATATTACCTTGTTCGAAACTTTTCTATTTTTGTGTGACATTTAATAATATTTGTTATTTTTAATTTTTTTCAGTCTGTTGGTGAAAGTCTAAATTTGAATTTGGAAAAGAATAGTATATTCTACAAATTGGGATCATATGGCCTGATTACATTCTCTGACTATATATTCCTTCTAACCGTATTGTCAAGTAAGTAAAAAAATAATTAAAATCAAAATAATAATAATTTATTATTGTAGTGTCGAATTATACCTTCCCAAAATAATTTATTGCGTATATTAAATTTGTCATTACATTTGCCTCACCTTGAAATATTCGTCGGATACTTGGAGATATAAGGCCTTCTCCCAAAAAAGTTTCAGTATAGGTCAATGTTTTAACATGACATCCATATAAAGATCTTGTACTATTTAAGATATATATTTTTTATTTTTATACCCTTCACCACACTGTCTTACAGGGTATTATGCATAGAATCACATTCTGAGTCGATTTATGCATGTCTGTCCGTCCGTCTGTTGATGTTAAATTGTAGACAAAGTACATGTCGCATTTATCATCCGTTTTGGATGAAATTTGGCACAGGTCATTTATTTGACCCAAGGACGAACCCTAATGAAATTGGGAACAATCGGTTCACATTTACCTTCCATATATAATTTCGTCCGATTTAAGGTAAATGGATTTGCACGAAATTTGGCATAGCGTTCAGAATTAGACCTAGAATGAGGTACGTGAAATTGGTTCAGATTTAGATATAGCTCCCATATATATTTTCGTCTGATTTAATGTGGCATAGCGTACTAAATTAAGTCTAGAATGGTGTGTTCTATGTTTCGTGGAAATCGGTCAATTTCGTACAATTTCATTTCAATGTTCTTTCGAAAAGACGACATCTGTTAGGAGACTATATAGAATATACCCAAAGTGGTGAAGGGTATCATATATTCGGCTCAGTCCGACTTTACTTCTTACTGCCTTTTTTTCAAAAAATCAGAACCCAGCTCACAATTTCCAACTGAAGTCACTATGAATAGGCATTCAGCGTTTTCTTTGTAGAAACTGTTTTAACATACATTCCATATAAAAGTCCCGCCTCATTTTAAGTATTTCGAATGTTCCCTACCTTTAAGTTAATCAAGATTTGTCTTCAGGGATGGTCCGTGTGACGAATTTTTAGGTTTTCGACTGCCAAAAAGGTGTTAACGTCGAAAACGTCATATACCTGTATAAAATGTAGTAAACGCCATTTATTTCAATATTATTACCATATACTGTTATTTTCAAGAATATATATTATTTTTACATATATCTGACTATTCCTTACTAGATCTGATAAAAAATTCTGAACTTTTTGGAGAAGAAAATTTTGAAATTCGATGTGGATTGAGTAAAGCATACGTAATTTTCAAATTGATTAATGGAAATAGTTATTTTGTCAAAAACCGAATGGTTTTGGGTGGGTTTCCGACGTTTCTGACGTATGTATTATACGTCGGAAATGTATGTCATTTACGTCACTATTTCTGACGGACCATCTCTGTTTGTCTTATAGTGATCATCCCAAGCATTCAATGTAAATTGTCCACAGCAAATATTCTAAAATCCTGAATATTATTCCGATTCGTATAGTTTAGACCATAAATGTTCAGCGAGGGCTTTATTTAGGGCTCGGGTCGTTTCGGATAGAAAATACCATTGGCTGGAGACGAGTAAGTCAGGTCGTAGTAGTTGTTAATACAAATATTTGTCAGTAGTATTAATGGCATGGAATTTCATTTTTTTTGACATTTCTGATACGAATGCCTTACACCCTTCGAAGAATTTGAAAAATATCCTTATTTGTCAATGTTATAACACTGTATAAGAATATGTTTTTTTTTTTAACAATAATTCACAATTTTTAAACTTAGAAAAAATATTAGATTGGTTTTATTTTTATTAATATCATAAAAGTACAATATAAATATTTTTGTCGAGATAGTTTGCATCATGTTTTGGAATATATGATACACAAAAAACACACATTTTCAGTATATATTTATATTAATGGTAATAATAATTAGTGTAATCATCATAATAATATTGGTTTTAAAGTTTAGAACATTTGTTTAACATCACATCGACAGTTACATTTAAAATAGCAACTCTTAAAAAGAAATATAATCAGATCAATTGATGAGATAAACATTTTACTAAAGAAACATGAGGCTAACAGATAAGTTCCTTTACTTTCAGCAGCAAGATTTAAGAAACAAAAATAAAATAATAGTAATTATATTGAAAAAATAAAAACAGTCCCTTAACATCTTTTATCGAAACTTGAAATTAAGACAATTTTTTTCTACAATCCCTGAGGTTAAATGAGAATATATTTCTGTGCTGTCGTTAACAATGTTTTGTAGTAGTATCGACGGGGTAGAAACGATATTTTTTTGAATAATAAAAGTTGGTCCAGGTTTAGATAGAGTCAATGCTAATGTGTTAATGTTTCTAGAAATTGTATATTTACATTTGTATTTATAAATATATAGGAAGCATGATAAACATAATCTATGAAATATATCCTTTTTTACTTACTGCATTCCTTTCTAAAGTAAAGAAACAAACCTAATTGAACACAAATAGAATAATAATACAAATAATATGTCCCTTCATTCAAAACTTTCGGTTTTTTGTTGTATAAATAAAGATTTTTATATATAGAGTGAGAGTCAGTACAATAAAATATAGTGTATGTATAAATATTTATGTTTTCTTTGAAATTATGTCACATATTCTAACTAAGATTAGTCTTTGGCCTTTGTTTTTGTTTTTTGTGTTGTTTGGGTGTTGAATCCTAAATGTATAATATTTTCTATATATTATTTTGTTTTTATTTTTTAGCTGGAAAACTTTCATTGATTTGGTTTTTTTGGCTTAGATTTCATTGGTTTCTCTTAATATCGTAAAACGTAGTGTAGATTGCTTTGGTACTTTCAAAAATTTGTAAAGAGGTACTTGGGTGGGAGTTGTGGGTGGTTGTTTTGTTTTTGAAGAATATATGAATTTTGTTCTTTGTTTTTTCTTTTGGTTTGATTGCATTTTGTTTTGTTTTCCTTTGAGTTGAATACATCTAATTGTGTGACAATGACTGTTCGTTTCTGGGTCCCAGGGTAACCGATGATGACGTTCTTTCGGTCTCAACTTCATCGGGTATTACATAGTCATAATATTTGGTATAATTGTAATCGAATAACTCAAAATCTAATTTATAAATATCGATAAGTTGGTCTAGGGTTGAGCGTTTAATTTCGGAAAAGTATCTGAAACGATCACAAATATGAAATTCAAAATTTTGAACTGCGAACTAACAAATATTCGACTTACTTTTCTAATGAGTTGTATGTCTTGGCACCTTTCGACAAATTACCAATGCGTTTCAATGCACTCTTTGGCAATTTACCCAATAGCAAAGATTCCAAACCGGCCTGCCGTATAATATATTCTGAGTCACGATTAAATGTTTCCACTTTTCCAATTATGGTAAAATTGATGCTACACGGTGTACAGAAGTTGTAGATTGGTGCCCAATGTTCATTGAAAGCTTTCTGATTGGCATGTTGTTCGATAAGATATTGAACAAATTCATTGAATGTGGGTCCTTTGGGTTTCGGCGCTGACATTTGCGGTTTGCGAAATCGTTTGATAATGCGATTGGCTAACCATTTGTAATACGAATTTTTGCCACCTTCCAATTTATTGCGATAACCGGAGACAATACGTTCAAACGGGTCACGGGCAAATAGAAATGACAGCGATGAAGGTAAACTGTCGAGCAAATCCTGTAGATAGGGTCGTGGAAAACGTTGTCGGGCCAATTCTATGGGTGGTGTTTCAACTTTTTGTAGATATTTGGGATCATATCCTCCTAGAAGATTATAAACAAACATATATAAAACGTTTAATACCTTCCAACATGATTTTAAATGTTAAACTCTTACCCAATATATTAAAATAATACATCCATGTACTGCTGGCCGCCTTAAAGACATTGCACCATACCAAACTATGACCCGGTGATATGAAGAATTCTTTTGGCATCGGTGGGTAAAAAGAATATAAATTATATTTTTCACAAATCTCTTGCAAATGCTGACGTCGCTGTCTCAAATCATTTTCGGTGGCACTGTGTATCTCTTCGGAATATTCATAGACAGGATTTAGGGTACTGCTACTTGTATAACTTCCCGCAGATGATGACGATGTGGCAAGATTTCTTAATGTTTTGTGTGTCTTATTGTTCAGGGAAGCATCCTTGAGAAAGCGTTTAAATAATGAAGGAGCATTTTTCAACTGTAATATTGATGAAAAGTGTTATTCATAGATCCTAAACCGGTTTATAGAAATGCATTTCGACTTACCTCCCCCTTGGCTGGTGGTTGTATTAGACCAGCTGCCACAGCAGCTGCCTCGGCTTTATCTTTATTCTGTTCAAATGCATTCATAGACTCACGAAATAGAAATCCAAAATAGAATAGCGCTGTAAGAGCGCATGCAACCAATTTTAGGGAAGTCTGTACACGCCTGCCATAACACAGGCGTATTATCATTGTCACTGGATATTGAAGACAAATTTAGGGATTTCTTCTAACCACTCTGAAAATTAGAAATGTAGACATTAATGTATTTAAATTTTGTTAATCTATTCGTAATTCTAAAAATATGGGCGGTGTGTTAACCAATTTTGTTATAACCGGTAATCGAACATAGTTTTTAAACAAAATCTCCTCTTTAACTACTTTTAATTTTCACGCATAAACAATTTCGAATCACATATAAAGTTAATTTTGATTCAATGAAATTCTATGTCTTTGAAATTCTATAATGTCTTAAAGAAATTGAAAGGGCTATTACAAATAGTGACTGCCGAATATTAGTTTTTGTTTGATATGTAATTCAAAGACCTTGTATTATATTTTGGTAGAAAAGGTTACATTCCGAAATAATCATTTCCCCAACTGAAATACACTGCTAGTATTTTCTAATACACTGCCTTCCTTCATTCATTTACTGTATATTTACTTTTTCTTTCTGGTTTACATTTGACAGGCCAAAATCTCAAATTCCATTTGGCTTTCCCAGCAATAAGCAACCAGTCTTTGTTGGATTTGGTCCAAAATATTTCGCTTTACAATAATTTATGACTTCTAATCATCATGAAATATAGGTGGTAGTGGAGGGTGACATTTCTAAACACACCAAAAACAAAAAATGTTTACATTTTATTAAGTTCTAGTTACGAAAGCCAACAACATGGCCCATAGGACTACTATTCTTTTTTCCCTTGGCTGTAGTAACTCGGCTAAATGAAAAATGTTAATTAAAAAACATGTAGCATGAAGCTATATTGCTTCATGCCGATTATGAAGGTGGCACTACAATTATAAAATATATAATCGGTTCGAATGTCTAAAAGGAAAGGAAAATATTTATCTATCGAAAGAGGAATGGAAAAAAGAAAGTTGAGAAGTCAATTAAACGATTAGGTTTTATTTTGACATGGACAAATGAACACATTTTATGTTTTATTAATCAATATTGTTGTCTTTAGGTCACGCGTCGTGAACCTATTTCCATTGACTATGCGATAATGATTATATTAGAGGTAATGCACAACTTTTTGTTTGGATAAGTTTGTAAAAATCTATCAAGTTGACTATTAATAACAATCAGATACAAATTCAGGCCTTAGTAGAGCCTTGACAAAATATTCTTTAAAATTTCAGGCCTTATTAGAGGCTTGAAAATATATTCTCTAAAAACTTCAGGCCTTAATAGAAGTTGAAAAAATATTCTGTAAAACTTCAGGACTTAATAGAAGTTGAAAAAATATTCTTTAAAAACACTAGACCTATTCAAGACTTTGAAAAAATATTCTTTAAAAACACCACGCCTATTCAAGACTTTGAAAAAGTATTCTTTAAAAAATCCACGCCTTAGTAGAGGCTTGACAATAAATATTCTCGAATTTCGTTTTCTCCATATGTTACTATGATTGAGAGGAGTCCTTTGAGACAAGACTATGAGACAAGTTTATTGCCTCCCAAAACAATGTAGTGATACATTGTGTTGTAGGTCTTGACACTTTTCCTCATGAATCTCATTACTTACAACTAAATATCCGCAGTAACATCAGTTCATCGTCACTTGGTTGATGTCCCCCTACAACCTACAACCTCCAACCAAAACCCACCCACCTAGATACCAACCATTTTGTTTGTTTTGATAAACAACATTGTTTAGACATCGTTACATATATGTGGATGCGTGCATGTGTCTCCTGCTCTTGCTCACCACATTTAAGACCGATGATGAATGCCTGACAAACTGTAAATTTGTGACGAGTACGATGTGCCTTTTTGCATCCATCCATATACATATACATATATACAAATACAAAACATGAGCATGGAAAAACAGTTGCACTTTTTCCATTTGTTGTTGTTTTATTTTTTTCTTCCATTTTTGCCTTCACTTGTACATTGTCATTGCCCTCTTCTGCTGAACACGGTGGCTTGTTCTTTGTTTTAAAGTGCCAAAGGTTACCACTTGTAGATTGTTCGCCCTTTAAAATCCTTTATGCATTCATCGCACATATATGAGAAAAAGATACCAATACCAGTAAAAACACACGCACACACAACCACACTAAGAGATAAAATAAATGTATTTTTAAGTGATTTTGCTTCGTGTGGCCAAGTGTAAGGAGGATGAGAAGGAGATGTTTTCCATCCTCCTTCTGTATCTGCTTGTCATTTTTGCATAGCATAGACTGTTATACTAAAAGGACATGCCTATGAGTGTTTGTGTGTGTGTGTGTGCATGTCTATATTGGTTCATTTGCTGGATGTTTGTGTGTGTGTGCGTGTGTTTATAGTTTTAATATGGTTGGAGTCTCTTCGTGCGATTAAGTGCTGATACTCTGAATGTTACTTCACTTGGCAACACATGCCAGTGATGACGCAAAAGTGGCAAAAAACTAGGGCGTCATGTTGAAAAGAACAAAACACCTTGTTGAATGTCCATTTCTGGGGCCCAAATATCAGTGTAACTAGTTTATGGAGTGTTGAAATACATATGAATTTCATTAGGCCCATTTCTTTTATACAAAATTTGTTTCGCTAGGCATACACATTTCTTGACTTTTTTAATTCCATTAGATATCAATTGATTTGTTAGTGCTGATGACAACAGGCAAATGATTGCAATTTTATTAATTAAATTTCAATATTCAATATATTTTGTTTTGAAAATAAATGTTAATTATTTGTTGCCGATTTCCAGTTTATTGCCTTAATTTTTTCACTTACACTTCTATTTTCTATGAAACACTTTAGCTCTGTATATCCTGTTAGCTGTTTTGTCTATTTGCTTCTTCCCCTCTTGAATGTTTATGTGAATGTGTGTGTGCGGCTTTAGAGAAGCCTTCTACGGATGATGGACCGACAACGTTGTTATCCTTACACCGTTAGAATGTTTACTGTTAACTGTTTTGTTGGCCTGTAACATTTTTGTTGCTGGCAAAGTTTTCCCAGTTGGTGGTGGCGCGTTTTTGCATTCCTCCTTTAAATCGGCTCTACGAAGTGTGTCTGTGTTGAGTAGAGTTCAGTAAGAAAAAAATTGAAGTACGCAGGCGTTCTCCATTAGAGTAGAGTATATGGGAAGGAGTAGAGAAATGGGCAGCATTTAATTTGTTTTCTTATTTTCAAAGTTTTGTTTTTATCGCTTGATACGAGCGAATATTTGAACGGTTTGTTTTGTTTTGCTCAGCTGCTTTGGTGTGTGTGATATTATTTTTTTCTTCTTCTTCTGTTTTCATCGTGTAGGTGTTTTAGTTTTCAATTTTGTTTTGATTCTCCTTCTCTAACTTTATTGTTTTTGTATTCACTTTCCCGGCAAAATTGTGAGATACGATTTTGTATTTGTTTTCGTTAAAAAGGAAAGCAACAAATATTTGGATGTGAAGCCCTTAAAGGGAAACTAAATTAAACAAAAAAGAAAAAAGGGGAATGGAAGATAAAGAATGATACCAAGACACCGGAAAAGTTTTGAAAAATACAAATTTTCTATTACATATTTCTAAACGTTCTAACATGAAATGTAACTCGCTAGAAAGCAAAAGGAGTTTCAATCAAAATTTAGCCACTTAAAAAAGAAAGGATAAGTTGGGTGTTAGAAGGTGGAAAATAATAACGCATAATAATGTGGTTTCCAAACGAACCTTTAACCAATTTTTAGTTTACCGTTACACATAATTAAATGAATAATTATAAATAAACAGACACATTTCCCTATAAAGCACAAAATATAATTTCTGTTTATTTTTTAATATCGTTATTTTTTATTTTTGGTATTTCAGCATCACGCCGTCATTTTGAAATTGCCTTTCAAATGTTCGATTTGAATGGTGATGGCGATGTTGACTGTGAAGAATTCGAAATGGTGGCAACATTGGTGCGTCAACAAACCAGCATTGGTAGCCGTCATCGTGATCATGCCAATACTGGCAATACATTTAAGGTAAGTCCCAATCAATCGTGAAACTTGTCTCGTGCCAAAGCTAATCGTCCACTGCTAAAATATATACTATATAAATGTAAACAATGTACTATATAAATATATTGTGTATAATGCTAATACAATATCAAATCTTATTTGAAAATCTCCTTTGACGCAAGATAAACCAAAACATCCTAATTGTATATTTAATTGTTTACTATCTTCTAATTTTACTCTCTAAATTCTTTTGTAAAATATTCTTTATAAAAAATGTCAATTTGCCAAAAAAAGTCTAAGGTACTTGATGACTGAAAAACCTTTGGTTTGCCAATAATTTTTCCTATTTAAATTCTTTTTCATTCTATTATTCTGAAATAACACTAATCCTGATCCCAAACACAATCGTTTTTAATTCATTGCGCATGTCCTGCTAGATTCTAATCCTTCTATACTTCCTCGTCCTTTTTCTGCAATTTTAATATTATAAAAGTCAGATTAGTTAAACATATAACTTCACATCCATATGGACACTGAACTCATTGCACTCATCCTTTTACACGTTATTCCTTCAGGTTATTTAATTTTATATTATTGGTGGTAGATATTTTTAGATATATTTTAAATTACTTTATAATACAAGCGGAAAGTTTTCGAAAAATATAACCTGACTATCCAGGTTCGTTTTATCATATCCTTCGATGGAATGCGATTGTTGCTATAAATCCGATCAACATACCCAATGTAATTGTATAATAAAATATGGACTACATATGTTGGGGATGTAACTCGGTTTTTAATAATAATCTCAGATCCTGGGAGGGATGCAAAAGTGACACAAAATTCTTTTTTTTTAACACAAGGTTTGCATGTTTGAAATACACAGAAATATCAAGATCAGTAGTACTCATTTATAATTTTGAATGGGATCTAATCTGTAGTGAATAAATTTAATTTTAGAATATTTATAATTTTTCGGCAAAAAATAAATAAATAAATAATGTATTTGGAAACAATGCCGAAATTTGACAAGTATCGATACTTCATCGAACATTGACTACTAAAAGGAGAAATCCAAATTCCTTGCATTTATCCTGGTGTGCATTATTAAATTATCTGTTCTAGTCGCCATATCATTTCTTTGCTTGCTTATTATTTTTTATTTATAATTTTGCATTTCTTGGTTTATGCTTCTTAAAACATTCATTTGTAAATCATTCTATGTGTACGTGTGTGTGTGATGCTTTCATTAATGTTAAGTGTATAGTGTTAATGATCACATATTTAAAAAAAAATAATAATACAAAAAAATTCTCCCAATAAAAAACAAATGCATCCCAAAAGGGCGTTAATTCAGCCTTAACCACCTTCTTCTTTGGACCAAATTTGGATAAAAAATTGACTATACAAAAATTCTTGGATTTCCAACATCAATTGCAACGTGAAATTCTATCACTGGAATTTGAGCGTAAACATCCCGATGAAAATGGTCGCATAACCGAGGCAGATTTCGGAGAACTTCTATTGGCCTATGCTGGTTACCCCTTGAAGAAGAAACAAAAGAAATTGAAGCGCGTCAAGAGACGTTTCCGTGACCACAGTATTGGTATTTCGAAAAAGGACTATTTGGATTTCTTCCATTTCCTCAACAATATCAACGATGTGGATACGGCCCTGACTTTCTATCACATTGCTGGAGCTTCCATTGACCAGGCCACACTTAAACATGTGGCCAAAACCGTGGCAATGGTAGAATTGTCAGATCATGTCATCGATGTGGTATTTACAATTTTTGATGATAACAGTGAGTATTGAAAAACATTTGATATCGGTGTTTGTATAATCTCAATGTTGCTTACCTTTTCAGATGACAATCAGTTGAGTAATCGTGAATTTATTGCCGTTATGAAAAATCGCGTACAACGTGGTTTGGAAAAACCCAAAGACACCGGTTTCATAAAGCTAATGCGTTCAATGTTGAAATGTGCCAAGGAGACCAAACCCGTGCTACTGGATCTCTAAAAAGTCTGCCGAGGCGGGAATTGCCTTGCCATAATTGTTAACAATCTATTTATTCTTGTCTGTCTACTAAATAAGGACTTTAAAAAATCGATACTACTTAGCAATCCTTTTTTTAAAACTAATCCCACTAATAACCAATGCAATTTTTTATTTTCCATGGTTTTTTGTTATAATGTAGAATGGAAAAATTCTATAATTCCTTGTGTAAAACAAAACTATTAACCAATTAATATAACTCTTGATATATTATTCGAATTGATGGCCTTCATATTCCTAACACTAATTTTAAGATATAATTTCTAGATCAATTTTGTTTTATTTCTTATTGCTCTTTAAATGTTTGTAAAAAATATAGCAATTGTTTAAATAATAAAATATTATTATTTATTTACTTCCAAAGAAAAGAAAATGTTTATGCATTTGCTACAAATCAGTTTCTAGGAGTGTAAGTTGCCCTCGGGGGATTTCATTTTTTATATACCACATACTTTTTATCCACAAACTTAATAATTAAATAACAATGAAGACATACTTTTAAATACTTCTCATACAACGTATTTTATAATTTGTATCACTTTAAAACCGCACATATTAATTAAAGTGCAATGAATTTCTTTGGAATAAATATAGAAGTCTGTGGCTTCCTTAGCGAATCATTTTATCGGCATATTAAGATTTTGAAATATTGTCGTTGTGAAATTGAGGATATTGTAATGGTATCTCACATGTTCTGTCCATACACTTTTATATTATCCACATTTTTTATTACGTTTGAAACATCTCGAAATATTCACCCGGACGCCATAAAGGCATGTCGATTAAGCCATGTCTGTATGTTGAATCACAATAGATCTCGCAATTATTAAGATAGAACCTTGACATTTTGTATATAAATTACTATTACTGTGGTATTTGGAATACACCAGTCCACGTTTTTGAATAGCTCCCATATAACAGAATCGTCCAATATTCGGTATTTTAAGATTTTCGCCCTGAAGAGGATGTAATTTGGAATTTCAGTTTCTAGGAGGTTGAAAACCTGTTCATAAAATTTTTGGTTTGACATTGATCCATTAAATGTCCGGCTACATTTTCGGCTTTTTGAAGAACCAGTATGAATTGTAATTTGGCATTCTGGCTTCATAGGGCGTGAACAATTTATTTACAGATAATGTTCGATATTGGAGAAGGCACCATCCCATTTTCGATACTTTGAACCCCATACCAAGCCCCTGTATAATTTTCGGTATGTTCAAGTTCCTATCCAAGTTTACCAACATGAGTGTCAGTAATTTGGCATTTAATTGTCATAAACAACATACTAGGAAACTCAACGACATAACCCCCATATAAATGTACCGATCGATTTAAGAAATTCGGAATGCTCAATATAATGTGAAGGGTATAAAAAGATCGGTATGGGCGAATGACGAAGTACGGGTTGCAAGTATTATCCAATTGAGATGCAATTTGGCACACACCGATTATCAGTAAATTTTAAAGTTATATTAAATCCTTCGCAATTGAAAAATATGTATGACTCAAATAGTCATACTCAAAAAATTTGTAAACAATAATCGATGGCAATCGAATTCACTTTTGCATGTCGGGTTAATGATCGTTAGATTCAAAATCATAAATATTTATATATTTGTACGACTATCAAAATTATCCAACCATTTTGAGAGTATTTTTGCAGTTCAGAAACACGCAAATCGAACGACCATTTGTTTTATTTCATGAGATTTAAAATCTCCCTTGAAAACAGTTATAAAAAAATTCGACTCAGCCGAATTTAGTGTACCCCTAGCCACTCTCCCCTTTCTCCAAAGAAAACAATTAGACTTTAAGATTTTTTTAAATATTTTTTTTAATGAAAACATTGCTGATTATATAATATAAATATAACATTTAAAACATTTTACTGCTCTGTTATCCACATTTGATAAAACATTACTACAGACTAATTTACAACACTATAAGAAAATGTTTAAAAAGAAGCGACATATTTTTTTAATTCATTTTGAATTTTTCTTTTGTTGTTTGTTGGTAGAAAATATAAAGATTTATTTTATTTTTCATAAAAATATCCATATAAGAAACGAACAAATAAAATACTTTTCAGAGGTTCCTTGTTTTAATTTTTTTGTTTTACAAAAAACAGGAATATTTGGATTTTTGTTGTTTTTTATGTTTATAGGGAGGGAATGCGGGTGGATGGGACTGGACCAAAGAAATTTCTATGAATTTTCTAAGTTTTATTTTTTTGTTTATTTTTCTTTTTGTATTTAATAATAATTATGCGTGTGTGCAGATTTATTTGTTTTTCTTTTTTAATAAAAAATATACTCGCCATTAGCTCTGGGGGGTTTTGTCATAGTGTATTTTTTGTTTGTTTTGTATTTACAAGTCATTTGTTTTTTCTTTTAACATTTAAGGTTTTTTATTTACATAATGCTAAATAAGGAAACTTTCTTTCAATTTCTTAAAAACTATAACATTTCTGCTCTTATCAAACTAAAATAAAAAAATAACTTATAATTTATTGGGTTTACCACAAAGAAAATGTTGAGATAAGTAAAGATCTTTCTTCAATTGTTTTTTTTTTACATTTAATTTACATTGCAATTAATTATTATTTTAATAGGAAATTGTTTGTTTTTTTCCATCAAATTAATAAAAAACGTATTTTGTATTTCATAATAATTATAATTAGAGAAATAACCACAAAATGCCTGTGGTTACAATTGAATGCATTCATTATAAATAATTTCTATATAAAGAATCACACTGTACTACAAAACAAGACAAGTCATGTAATCCACAACAAAAGAGGTTGTGGTAAATCTTAATGTTGCTTTAAGTAAGCAAATTGTTATATTTAACATAAATTACAATTAAATTGTTCGCAAAAAATATTGATTATTTTCCACAAGCCATAACCTCACATTATTTTCAAAAAATCAAAACTGTAATTTTTACAAACTTCACATTAAATCTACATTGGTTATGGACATAGATTACATCACAATTATATGCAGTTTGACTGTAGTACAGTGCAATTGAGTTTTTACGACAAAATAAAGAACAATTTTATTTCCTCTTTTTTTTACGATTCAATATAAAATCCTGTTTTTAGTTTTCGTAAGAATGACAAAACTAATTGTAATTAATTTCTAATTATATATATGTAGGTATATATATTTGTATATGGTTCCACATAGGAGAAGGGAATGTACCATTTTCAATTTAATGGAATTCCCAAATACAAATAACAAATAAAAAATTCAAAATTTTACAACAACATTTAAGTTTTCTAATAATATTAATAATTATAATAATATTTGTATGTGTAATGAAATGTTGTTAATACCATTGTTTGTTTGTTTGTCTGAAATGATGTACAAAAATGTTTGAAATCAAGTTTTCTGTTTTTTCTTTTTCATTAGTAAACATTGAGATCAGGAGTTGGCCTGTCACTCCATCAAATTAATAACATTAACCGAATACAGTTATGTTTTGCCAACAAAACTATAAAAAAGCGTATAACAAAATAAAAAAAATATTTTTTTTAGTTTTGCAGTATCTTTATAATATTTCCTTCATTCATAGCAATTAGTTTTTTGCGTCTGTGGGTTTTTGTTTTTTTTTATTTTTGTTATATTACTAACATGTCTAATTATTGTCTATCCTCTCTCTCCTTGTATTTAAACAAAATAAATATTTCCAAAAAAATTTGCAAGAATTTCAAATAAAGTAGCCCTTTTTTCTGTGGGCCATTCAATTTCAATTTTTCAATGTGAAAACTTTAACATAAACGCTCAAAACGCTCTATCTCTCATTCTCTTTCTCTCTCTGGTTTTGTCTCATTTTGTTGTTGTTGTTGGTTTTTCTCAATTTATGTACAACATTTCGATCGACTGTATAGATCATTTTTAATAGTGGCCACCTCGGATTCTAAGCGTGCCAATTTCGATTTAAGTATATGCTCCCTCTCCGATGGCGTTACCGTGACAACAGCTGTGGCCGTGCATGTATCCTTTCTCTGGAACTGGGCTGTCCATTCGGGACTGGGTATGGAAATGCCCGAGTCACGTTCATCACTTGAATTATCGCCGGAATTATCAGCCCAGGCTGGTGGTGAAGCCCTATTGCTAATTGGCTCCTGCTTGATATGCTGCAGGGCCAACAGAGCTGTAGCTGCTGCATCCTTATCACCCAAATGAGATTTGTGTCTTAGCTTCAGAGGCAAGCAATTGTTGGAGTCATTACTGTGAGGGCTTGTTGTGGTACTGGCGAGGTGATGCTCATTGGTCTCTTCGGCCATTTCATTGTCGGCTTCGTGATCATCATCACCGGATACAGCTCCCGATGACGAGGCCGACGACATCGATGATGACAAACGCGATGAGGTTGGGGTGGTGGATGACAGCATATGCTCGTAGGCTGTGGGAGTACTGGCTCGGCGTGACAAATTCAAAACACTGGCTGTTTCCCGTGGCGACGAAGAGCTAACCGAGTCACCAGCACTGGAGCTGACAATGGGGCCCTCCACCATTGTGGCCGGCAAGTAGCTATGTTCATCCTTGGCGAATTTTGTGTACAAGGGATTGTGGACATGCTGTGTGGCTCCGGCATAGATGGCTGCTGCGGCTGCTCCCTGGGGATTGGTATACAAACCACTCACTGTGGACGGTAAGTCGGCGACTGCAGCGTTGCTGGCAACAGCTGCCGCTGCCACAACCTTGCGAATATTCTCAAAATCGCAGCCACCCCTATTCAAGGCCTGAAGGACGTGTAAATTCTGTAGATTTGTGGTGGGCGGTTGTGTTGGGACGATGCTGGTAGTGGTGGTGGCTGCAGCAGCTACCACTGAATGGTGTTGGTGGGAAGGTGTATTGGACGTTAGGCTTTCGTTTAAGTTGGCGGGAACATAAACAGCTGGAGCTGTTGAAGCCGGCACATATAGGGCCTGTGTGGCTTGTATGCTGTTTCCATTAAGATTGGACTGATGGCCTACGCCGGCTGTGTTAATTGTAGAGGGTAAATGATGTAGGGGAGAAACACCGGTTGCTGTTACTGCTCCATTTGGCTTGATAACACTTTGGGCCGTCAATTTGTCATTGCCGGAGGAACTGAGGCCATCAACAGATGATACTGACGATTTTTGTGCTGGCATATTGTTACCGGCCGTACCGTAATGCATACCATTGCTGGCAGAGCTGTTGAAATTTGAAGCGGGTGTGGAGAGTTTGGAACGTTTGGTGGTGCTCAATACCTGTTCACTGGTGGGCAAAGAGGCCAGAATTTGTTCCACGCTCACAAGGTTCTCAACGGGAATATTAAATTTGTCCTTGATAGCATCCAATTGGGCTTTTAAAACATGATTCTCCTTGGTCAGTTCGACAACACGCTGTTCCAAGACCATGTCGTTGTATCGTCGCTTCTCACGGCTGCGTTTGGCGGCTTCATTGTTGCGCCGGCGACGATCCCAATAGCTGTCATCTTTCTTGCAGTCGGGGGTGAATTCCCGTTGTTTGCGCTGTGAGAATAGTTCCTTGGCAGCATTGACCTGTTGTTTGGTCATGCCGGTAAAATCGGGATTATAGTTCATGTAATTGTTGTGCTGCATGTCGGACATGCTGTGGCCCGAATCACTGGATTGGGGGCTAACAGGACCGTTGTACATGGATAGGCTGTGAACTGAAAAGATGAAATAAAAGAGAATATTATTTTTTCTGTTCAAAATACAGGGTTGTATAGTTGGACCTACCATTTGTGGCCTCATTGGAACTGCCGTTCATTGAGAGTGTGGGTGACATGGTAGACATACGCACCATGGCTGCTGCAGTGGCTGGTGTAACCAGACCTTGTGTTGAATTGCTGTGATATTTTGTGGAGTTGCCGGTCAAACTGTTGGCAGCTGCGGCTTGCAATACTTCGGGCATATTTGCGGTAGCCGTTAATAAAAGTTGTTGTTGTTGCTGCTGATGCTGTTGTTGGTGAAACTGTAACAATTCCGTGGTGGGTGTTACAGTTAAACGATTTTTAAAATCCTGACCCTTAATCAGATGATGACTGGGTGCTGATGAAATCAAAGCTAAAATGAAAGAAAAGCGAAAGAAATGGAAATTATTATTTTGTTTGCAACTATGGCGTTATATTTCTCTTGAATATAGAAGATTATTGTGTTTATAATATCCACAAGTTATTATTACATATATTAGTAATTCTAGAACTTCCCGGTCATTTACATTGTTTTGTGAAACCACAAAGACTGCTATAATAGGCAACTCTATAATTATCTGGATTATTCTTTGAAAATTATTTTCGCAAAGAAAAACATGTTGGCGTATACATTATGGCACTTTGAAGAGGGAATATCCTTGGCGTATACTTTATATTAACAGTTATACGCTAATGGGGTTATTTATGTGGAAATGTGCCAATTTTTGGAAATAATAATTATTTGGGAGTTCTTTGGAAAAAATTATGATTGTTTTTATAGAAAATTTTTATAATAGGATGGGAAAATAGTTTGTGAATAATTTGATCGTAAATAAAAAAACAAATAGTTTCCTTAACCGACCAATTAATTGATATTAAATACGTCAAGCAATTCATTATTCCGAAAATTTTTCCTCAAATAGCACCTAAATTGTTATTGTGATTTATATAGATTTTTTGTTTGACAATATAACAATTACAAATACATTTTGTTATCATATTGCCATTTAACAAAATTCAAACCATTTGAAAAAACAAGCTTTTAAAAAATTAAGTGCAGAAATTAAAAAAAAAAAGTTCATTAAAAATCGTATTAGGCATTATAAGAGCACTGAACTCTGAAATAAGTAAATTAATCACACACAAAACAACGCAATTAATTATATATAAATAATTCAAGTCGAACACCACAAAATGATGCAATCCATTTAGTCCGGGTCTTTTTATAGAAGCAATGTGCAATCAAGTGTCATTTGATTGTGTGACTGTTGGAATTAATCATTTTTTCTTAATTTTGATTTTATTTTCAAATTTATTAATTTTTGTATTGCTCAACTTGAGGTCAAAATTGATTTTGGAATACAATTTTAAAATAAATATTTTTTAGAGATTATTGTGTGTGAGAAAAAATAATTAATATTATTATTCGTAATAGAAAATATTTGATTGGCGTAAAGTTACTTAAGACTTTCATAGTTTGGAAAATTCTAATTCCCCAACCCTGCATAAACTTAATCACATTGCTTTGTTTATGTTTTTTGTTTTCGCCGATTTCTCTCTATTTTACTGAGTGCAAATAGCAATATAATAGAAGTGTGGGCTCTATCAAAGTAATTCTATCAATTTAGTGCTCTCTTAAAATGTCTCTTACCACAGTGGTACAAACAATATTTTTTCATTTGCACATTTTTTGTTATATTTTAAAAATGAACACACAAAACCCACAAATGCAATTTTTCGGAGCAAACAATTATTTTTAGATTTGAAATTAAAAAAAAAATGTTTTAAGGAAATTAAAATAATTTGTCCTATATTTTTCATTCCAAATTTGTGTATTGTTTATGCCTTGATATTGTTTTGTATAATTTACAAAATTTATATATAAAATCAAATCCTTTCTCCATAGCTTAAAATTATAACAAAATCTATTTTTAGTATTATCTTTGTAAAAAAAACAAAACAAAAATCATTATAAAATATATTTATTGTTCTTATCAAAAAGTAAACGCCACAAAAAGCAAAAAAAAAAACTGAACATTGCAAAATGTTAATGCCAACACCATTGTAAATAATGTAATTAATGTTTTGTTGTTGTCTTTCATTGTATTTGTTGTTGTAAACAAATAAACAATAATGTTATCAGTAGGAAAACAAAACAACAATAAAAACAAATGCAAAAAAGAAGAGAAAAAGAAAATTGCAAGCTGTGTAACCGGCTGTAAAATATTCACACACACATACTCACAACAAGTGTGTTCATGTCCTAACTCAACAAATGGCTATAGTTTTTTTTTGCTCCACTACTTGAACTTTGTCAAGGCCTGTACTTGACAACAAGCGAAAAAGAGAAGAAGAGCAAAATACACTCGTAAATAATACTTGGAGACCGATAATTTGTTTATATATAAAAAAATACACTATCCCCTTAAACAAAACAATTTTTTTTTTGTTATTATGGGAATGATGAGTAATGGTTACATTTAGTGGGCTTGTTGTATAAATTACACTAATTTGCAAAAAACAGGGGAAAATAAATAAATGGGCCTAATATGTAATCGAATTTTTTTTATAAAAAAACAATACTTTAACTAAAAACAAGTTTATATTTTTCTAACATTTTTTACTTATAAAATCTAAAATCGTTATATTTTCTATCAATCTGGAATCCACAATTTTATAAAAAATCAAAAATTTTTTAAATATTGAAATTATGATTAAAATCTTTATTTAAAAATGCCGTATTGACCTTAGCAAGAAAATACTCAGAATTTCCCCCAAATTCGAGTAATTTTTTCACATTTTTTTGGTTAGATTTTCCCTAAGAGACCCAGAAATTCATGGCCTTAGGTAAAAAAATTCTCAGAATTTCCCACAAGATTTAAATTCGATCACATTTTTTAGATTTTTCCTAAGAAACCCAAAAATTCTCGACCCTAATTACAACTTCAAATTTCTTCAAACTTTGAGATCTTTGTGGAAATCTCTAGTAAATTGAAATTTCTCGCCACACAATTTTCACCCAAAAACACTTTCTATGGCTTTGTAATGGTTTTTTAAACATTGATTTTTTCTTCAATTCAATTCAATATTTACGTACATTTTTCTTTAAAATTTGTCACCGATGATTGAGATGTTGCTGCTGCTGGTGTTTTAATATCCGTTAATAATTTGCCAGTGGGCAATGTTGCTGCAGCTGATGTAATGTTGGTATTTGCAGAACTTGTTGTTGTGGTTGTTGTTGGATTGTTGTTAATGTTATTCTTTAAAATAAGTAAATTTTTGGTAGCCACAGGACCTTTAAATAAATTCACTTTTTGCTCCAAAGTGCAGACAATCGACATTTTAGAATTCAATTATCTGCTAAGAAAATACGCCGTTGTTCAGATTTTGTAATTGTTTTCAATATTACACACATAGGTACACTCATAAATACAGACACTTTTTGTACAAATGTATTAGTTGTTTTTAGGCAATTTAATTTGTTTATTATTTTCTGATTTTGGTATTCAATTAATTGCGCATTGCCGTTTTGTTGTTTTGTTTTGAGAGAAATTTATTTTGTTGCAGTCAGTCAGTGAGTCCATTCAACTGAGATTTGTTTATTCAAATATTTTCTTGTTGTTTGTGTTTCAATTATTTTTTTATTATTATTATTTCAATTGTCACATTTTCTAAAGTTCTTTGCACTTTGTTTCAAAATTTGCTGCTTTGATGATAAGTTTGCAATTCTTTTGTTCAATTCTTCTCTTCTCTTGTTTTTTTGTTTCCAATAATCTTTTTTCTCTTCTTTCACTTGCTTCAAAATGTTAACAATATTTGTGGTTTTTGTTTTTGTTTGTTTTATTTATTTTTGTTATATTTTGATGAGGATGATTCCATTTTTTTACCAAGAATTCTTGGCCAAGATTTACGTTTTAGGCTTTTACGTTTTATCAATTCACAATTCACGCCGAACACTCAACTGCACTTCGTCTAGAATAATGAGACTGGTGGCGATAATGCTGATGATTCCACGAAAAACAAATGTTCTTTGTGTGACGGTAGTCCGTACTAGTTCTAGACTTCTACTCTCTAGTCCATTAACGTCCATATAAGGTATTTATTATTGTACGTTACACGTTCGACTCACTTAGCGGTTCAGTATTGAGTTGATCTGCGGTTTTATTACATGCAAAACTCAGTTACTTCAAATTAAATTGTTTCTTTTTCTTCTTGTTGTTCATATAATTTTTCTTTTATTTTATTTATTATTCACGTACACATAAATTCGTACAGGCGTACAAATTTCTGTTTTCAGTTAGTTTGGGTTTTTTATTTTATCCGTTGTTAGGTTTTCAAGACAACCGTTAGCTTAGACAGCCAAAACGCAATTGAATAGAAAAGCTTTCTCGCCGTCAGCTCTTTCACTTTGGCCAACACGGTTTGAGTTCTTAGCGTAGCGTTGTGGTCACGTTGCAGCAACACGTATCTGTATGCAGTGACGTTAATACGTTTTTTTCAGCTGGGCACATGGCTGGCAGTTGTGTTGGCGAGAAAGTTGTCGTCGGCGGTTCGATGGCAACAAGTTTGAACCAATTTATTTTCCATGTGGCCAGACAGAGAGATTGGTGTGAGAGTGTGTGTTTGGCTGTGAGAGATGTTTCTGTAGGTCAATGAATAAAAAACAAACAAAACACATTCTCCACACCAGCAGCTGCAACAACAACAACAGCCAATACAACACTAATATAAACAGATTACAGTCAATATTAAGAAAATAAAAGGGGGCGTTTGTATTTGTTTTATAGGTGACAGTGGTTTATATCGAAAAAGAGTCTTAATTAAAACTCAATGCTTGGATTGTGCATAATGAGTAAAATTGGGCGAATGGGGTTTATAAGATTTCGACATAAGTTGTATAAAATGTTTGTTTTGACATAGGCCGATTTTAGTTATTTTGGAAATGTTTGTAATCATTCCGAAATCACGTCGTGTAAAAAAATTTCGAAACAACCCCAGTTTAATAAAAAAAAAACGATCAGATTTTTCTGAATTTTCTTTCCAGAGGTATTTTTACCCTAATTATGGGGATATATTTTTTTGGGGAGACGTACCCGGTCATTTGACCTGGAAGTTCGGGTACGTGTTCCCGGTTCCACGGATCTGGTTAATATAAAATGGGTATAATTTTTATTAAAATATATTGGCCTTAGAAACCGGATCCGTGGAACCGGGTATAACCGGTAAAAATGATTCTTGTAGAAATACAGGTTTTAGATCCCATGTTTCTTTGGACCAAATCCTTTTTGATAATTTGGAGTCGATTTACAAATGTCTGGCCGGTTGGTGTGAACAGGCAGTAACTGAATTCATCCAAACTTTGCACAAACAAAACAAATCTGGTACCACCCCCACAAAATGTCAAAATTGCGCAAAAAATTAATTTAATAATATCATATTAATGAACTATCTAAACTGTGTACAACCTTTTATCATTACTAATCCTGGATTAAGTCTGAAGATGTGTCCCATTTGTCCACTCCTTCTGGTACCTCCCCCATACATCCCCTCAAAAAAGGGTCAACATTTTCAATATTTATAAATCCAATATCAGGCGAATGACATGTCCGATTTGAAAGAAACTTTGCACAAGGATTTATGTTTATCAAACCTAGATGAAGTCCGAAGATAGGACCCATTGGTCCACTCCTTATGGTACCTATCCCACAGATGGTAAAAATTGTCTATATTATAAATTCAGTATTTGTCGAAAGGAATGTCCGATTTTGCAATCCGATTTGAGCCAAACATTGCACAACTTCTTATCTTTACCAAGTCTTGATAATGTTCGAAGGTGGGACCCGTCGGTCTCTCCTTCTGGTCAATAGTTCATAATCTTGTAAAAGCATATACCTTAAATAAAGCGAAAAATAAAACCTGCGTGTAATTCCAAAGTACTCCACAAAACATATGCTGAGGGTATATGTCTGTCGGCTACACCGACTCGTACTTTTTACTTGTCTTTTCAGTCGTTTCATACTGTTACTCCCCCACACTTATATTTTTTAGAATTTTTTAGCAGCTACGATCTATTTGAATGATTTTACGGGATTTCTAACAGAAAATTGTATTTTTATAATACGACAAGACCTTATTCCGGCCTTCTTTGAGAAGCCGGATATTATTATTAAGAACTTATGATAATACCATTCATATCTATCAGTTTCAGATTTCTCATGAGAATACCCTTTTTCATATTCTTTAGTAAGCCCCGACCAAGCTTTTTTCACAAAAACCACTGTTCACCCACTTTATCTCGTTCTATGGTTTTTATACTTTTTTTGTTTATCGTTAATGTATTTTTCTAGATTTCAAAATATCTGCCGCTTTCGTCGGACGTCTTCTTTCTTTCTTCTGCTGTGGTGTTGGATGGTTTGTTATCAGACCCATCCATTAAAGCGCCAAGACATCGACGAAGAAGGGGTCGCAGCAATCGCTTCAAACCAAATGGTTGCAACCCACATTTTCGGTAAAAGTGAAATTTTGTCTGGCTCAAGTTGGAAGTTATCTCAAGTCGACAACGATGATACACAAACAACAAATACAAAGTCACCTCACACACACGCACACAGAGACACCAACCGCCGGTGGATATTTCAATTTCTTCTTTGTTTGAAAACAACCGTTGAACGGTTGTTTGTTCTGTCGGTTAGATTGCCCGTCCGGTGGTGCATGGGGAGCAGATGGTTTATTGAGCGAGTTTGTGTGTGTGTGTGTGTGTGTGGAGGTGTGGGGCAATCGTTTTGGCTGGTGTGTGTCATTCATTGAAAAGAAAGAACAAATCGCAACGGACAACAAAAAGAACAACAACGACAACAACACCGTCAGCCAAAGCTTGCTCACATTGCAGAGACGGTTGTTGAGTAATCACTTGTAACGTCGTATGTGAGTGTGTCAGTGTGTGTTGTGTGGCTTAATATTGCATGTTGTTGTCTCTGCTGCCGCTACGTTGTTCTGGCTTAAAGTTGCTATGTCTTAACCTCGTCTCTCCAACTCACGCTTTTCAACCAATGGTTGGTTATTCTAAATTCTTTGTATTTTATACCAATGGATGGATGGATGGCTGATGAAGTTGATGATGACGACGATGGCTGGTCGGTCTGTTGAATGAATTGGTTGGATAAACGATTGTTGGCATAATTTATTACTTCTTTCTTCGTGGTAATATTTGTGGAAATTGTGTACGATTATGAATACATCGACATGAATTTGGATAGTTCTAATTTTAAAATGTTAAATGTTGGGCATAAAATAAATCAGTTCCAGGTCTGTATTGAACATTTCAATTATATATGAAATTTTTCGACAGCCGCGACTAAATACTTTACTGTGATATTTTACAAAAAAAAAAAAAAAAATCCGTTATATTACAAAATTTTAAATTCTTTTAATTTAAAGGAGAGAACATTATGGTATTTCTACATTTTTTTGAGAATCCATCTTCGAGAATCGAACAAATCTCCTTGTATTATATTCGAAAATATTTAAATTTCCTATGTTCTTCTATATGTGTATAAATTTATTGAGAAATACCGGACGGTATTATTCTATTTTTTTTTAATATGTACAACAGAGACTTCTTGTGATCGATGAATCTAACTTCGGTTATTTTATGTACGTTTCTTTACTTCGATGACGATAATATTCTGTGGATGAACAATTCGTCAACGCCAAGACGAAACGGCTAAAGCTAGAATCTTAAAATTTTGGCTGAGGGTTAGTCTTAGATCGAAGATGTACGAAAAGTTCTAAAAAGTACTAAAAATGGTACCATTTGTATTTGGCGAACCAGTGCAGTTAGAACTTATAAATTACTAAAGGGGTTTCTTTTTGAAATTCGAACTAAAGGTATCAGAAAAGTACTAAAGCTATACAGTTGAAATGCAAAATAATTTTGAGAAGTTGGATCGACACAAGAAGGTAGGGTGTACTCATGTATACGAAAGGTAATGATACAGTACTAAATTTGGTACAATTTGTATTTTAAAGGAATAAATGGAACTGGAATCATGTAATTAACATTACCGTCAGAGTGTAGGATTGGAATCTGTAGGTAGTTTTGAATTTGTGTACGAAAAGTACTATATGGTACTATATTTGGTACAATCTGAAATAAATACGACCGGATTGAAGAATTGAGATATGTTTGTAGTTTTGGAAGAACTTTGTTATGTTTACTAAATTTGGTAAGAGTTAAGTTTATGAGAGAGAACCCATGGAGCTCGAATCCTGAAATTTGGAGTTGGGATCACTGTTGGGATGTAGGATTTGGGGTATGTAGGAAGATTTGAAAATGTCTAGAAATATGGCAGATGAAATTGCGAATGACACTAAATTTGGTGCAATTTTAATTTTGGATGAACCGATAGAGTTGGAATCCTGGAATTTGTAGTTAGGGCCACTGTTAGGATTAGGATTGTTACGATTTGGGTCTGAAAATTTGTTAGGATTGGGATTTGAAAATGTTTGAAATTGGGAATGTAGGAAGAATGGTAGCAAATTTGGTACAATTTGGATTTGGCGAATCTATCGGGTTGGAATCCGGAATCCGGAATAGGAAATATGATTTCTATTGGATTGTTGAGGCGAGTACTTATGAAAATTTATATTAATTTGTATTTATTAGTATAGAGCTAGATTTCTGCTTCAGTCAGAATTGGCGTGTAGTGGTTTTGATATGGAGGTAATTTTGAAAATACCTAAGAGAACAAAGGTAGAAATAGTACTTAAATGTTAATTGTGGCCTATATTGGAGCGTATGTTGATTAGCTTTTCTCATTTGCGCTTGTATGCTTAAAGTTTTAGACTTTTCCAAACCGAGTGACTCTTTTTATTTGCCTTTCTCAATGGCTACAAAAAATTGCTGGCAGATAATCCTGTTGAATTTTGAGGTAAAAATCTCGGTCGAACTTAAGGGGGGTTTATTGTCAGGTTTTGTAATAATGGATGGAGTTGCGAAAAAAAATTAGTTTCAGTGGGAGTCTAGATCAAAATAGCCTGGCCCATCAGTACTGATGGGCAATTTTTCTTTTGGTATATAAAAAACTTTTCTACCAAAAACACGATGTCCTTTTGTATACTGCCTTCTGCTTGTCTTCTATAATAAAACGTTATAGTAAGTTCTTCTGGTCAACTATGTTCTTCTTTGAGAATGGCTTCTGATGTTCTGTGAGAGCAGCTTTCTTCGAGCATACCTACTGGTATCTCTCTTCAAAATCACTGGTATTCAATTTGAAAGATTTTTAGAATAAATCGATCATGCATAATGGATCCATATTATAATCTACGTCGAGTGTATTATATAATACAGCCTAAAACGTATATTCTAAACTTCTATGAGAAGACCATTCCTGGTCTTCCATAAAAATATCCCCAATGAAAAAATGGATTTGTTAAGAAGAACATCTTATTTGTATATTTTTCAGTACCAAAATTAGGTTTATGAGCTACTTAATAAATCGAAAACGTTTAAGTGTGATGTGATTGACAGTTAATGTTCTCATGTGGCTATAAATGTGACAATTATGTGTTCACACATATGTGCGATACCTACATATAAACAGTTTGAGTTTTGATGATGAAAGCAACAGCATTTTTTTCTTTCATCATCAAAACTGGCTTCACACAGCCAAGATGGTTGCTGAAAAAAGAGGGGAGATACAAGCTAAAAGGGGTGTAACCGAACATGTCTGAATGTGTGTCACAACATTGGTTAATACCTTCTTTCGTTTTCATATCAATGACGCAAACTTAAGAATGGCTATTTCGGTTAATAATGTTCTTCTTCTTCGTCTTCATGTTTGTGTCATTTGTCGTTACTTTTCATTGAGTTATCGTTTCGTTTTTTTAGTTTTTGTTTGTTAACTTTCTTCTTGTTGTTGTTCTTTTTGTGGTGATCATGATCATTTTGTTAATGTTAATTATTGTCATGACTTTCTTTTTGAGGCTTAGAACTTTTCATGTACGTATTGTATGTCTGTTTTTGCATGTATGTGTGTGAATCTTCTGTTTGTTGGTTTGTTGAAATTCTATATTTGGGTTAAATTGTTCCGAAGTAGAATAAGAAAGAGTAAAACAGAATTATAAATTTACTATTGGCCCACTTTTTTGGCGTTTAAGCTTTGATGTTTTCGCTGTCAATGTTGACGTAGTATATTATGGCCACGTTTCTCTGTAGGATTTCCACTTATACTTTGTTGCTTAACACAATTGATGTTAATGTGAAAATAAATTTTAAGTCACCTTGGTACAAAATTTTACTGCAGAAAATAGTTCATCTTTCCCCCCCTTCTGCACTCTGTTTGAGTGCATGTAATTATAATTCTTTTCAAACCTATCTCAGTTCAAAAATTTTATAACCCTCGCTGTAGTTGTACTTTTTCGACTTTAAATTATTTGATAATCTGTAGACTACAAAATAAATGTACTAATGCTTTGATAGGGTCGTGATAGCTATTCGATTCAAATTGAAATGCACTCATAGAGGTCGTTGGCTTTATAAAAAAAACTTTTTTATAGATTTGCTGCTAGCTGATTGAATGACTTTGCATGCCTGCCTCGGTGGCTGGTTATTCACAAAACGCACACACAGACACTCACAGCCACAACAAATCACCAGAGTAATTTAATCTCAGAACCCAATTTTATATAATAGCCGATAGTAGGCCTTTCTACAAATAGCTGCTGATAAGAATTTCATTTGAACGAATTATTCACCTTTTTTATTTGCCCGCTAACAAATCGACAAACATTTAATGCCATAAAGTACGTAACAAAAAAATAAATCAAATAATAATTTGTTCCAATTTCTAAATTGAGCGGTGTAAATAATGACCTGGTCAAGCGTAAATTTAGCGAATACCTATTAATATCTGAGCTTCTTTGTAGGCCTCGTATTAGTAAAATATTTTGTGTGTTGTCACAATTAATTACATAATTTAATTGAATAAATGTCGATTGTATTTAAATAGATGAAACAAATTGTAGTAAGGACCACATTAAGACCTTAACATATATCGAATAATTTATGAGAAGAAATTTCTTATTAACCATTAATGTTATATGCCAAATTGTAGCCACTTCGATGAAAAAATTCGCTAATATCTTAATAATACCGGAAATGGGGCGTGTACTTACTGTACACACCAAATTGTAGCCACTTCGATGAAAAAATTCGCTAATATCTTAATAATACCGGAAATGGGGCGTGTACTTACTGTACACACCATTATGCAAGTGCACTGACAATACTAGGGCCTATATAGACAAGACAAAACACAAACAAAAAATATGAAAATGTGACTGAAACTTTAAAAATACTGAAAATGGGGCGGAAGCTACGTCAAAACGTCAAACTACAATATACAACCAACATCGGTGGGAAAATACGGCTAAAGCCTTCAAAATACCGTTATATGGGATATATATAGTAAATAGTAATCCTGTATTGATCTTTGGTAGGAAGATTTGCCAACGTGGCTTAACCGCCAAAAATGCCAAACAATGGGGTTATATGATGGCTACCCTGAAACTTGGGTCAATATTGATAATTTTTTGTAGGGAGGTTTTCTACTCAATGAGAATCCCAAACATAAAATTACAGTCAAAGTGGTTGAAACGCATGCCCAAACTCCGCAAAAAATTCGAATGTTGGACTAACCTAAAAAATGTAGCAATACACAGAAATGTTTGTTTATTTTAAGGCGTCCGTTTATGTGGGCCTACCTCGAAACCTAGGCCAATACTGATAGTTTTTGTTTCGAAGATTTAATACCCAATTCAAAATACTAAATTAAAGTCAATTTGGTTGAAAAAGGCGGACAAAATCTTCAAAAACCAACATTAGGGGGTACCATAATAAGGGGGCTACTCCAACTAGTGTAGCAAAATGCATCTTTTTGTTAAAAACCAAATTGATCCAGTCCGAAGAGAAAAATCTTCTGTGGTAAAACAAAAGATATTGGCGGTAGGTGCACACAACGAATTAAATCCTCAACGATGCTGTTCTCAACAAACTGACACCTATGTAAGACCGCACGTAACCACGAAAACATCAGCTTTTTCATATCTACACATCTACTTGCAAGAATACCTCCTATAGGAACCGTCCTGTAACTGAATAGGGCGCAATACCAGAAAAGAGGATAGTATATTTCTTTACCGAAGCCATAACCTTTCCATCTGGTGTTACGAAATGCCATACCTGATAGGAAAAGCTTAGACAATGGTAGGCCTGATCACCTGCCTGAAAGACCACCTCTCATCCGCAAGACCCTATCATATCCGAAAAGGAAACCTTTCGCCCTATTCAAAGTGTAGTCTAGATGCGGATACAACTCCCAAATATTTCAGCTTATCCGACACCGAAACCTGCTCCAAAACTATTTTCAGAACCGACTGAAACCTCCTAAAATTAGAATGAACAACACTTGGCCTACCATGAAAGCCCGCAAAGTGTAGTCTAGATGCGGATAAAATCAAACCTTTCCTGAGATACAACTCCCAAATATTTCAGCTTATCCGACACCGAAACCTGCTCCAAAACTATTTTCAGAACCGACTGAAACCTCCTAAAATTAGAATGAACAACACTTGGCCTACCATGAAAGCCCGCAGCGCTACCGTTCAAGTTAAAACGCCATCTAACGAAGTACTGATAGAGTACATCAATATACTCGTTAGAGCGCCACTTAACCGCCCTAGTAAGTGGACCAGAAAATGCTAACAGGAAGTCATCGGCATAGGTAAAAAAGAGACCACCAAGGGGAGGAGCTGGAATATCGCACGAAAAAATATTGTACAACATAGGCTATCAAAGCCAAAGCAGTCTGAATGTTTCTATCCTCAACAGTTCTTATAATCCTGTCTAGAATGAAAGATTTAAAAGAGAATGGAAATAGGCTTGTAGCTACGACAGTGAGAGGGATCGGAACACCGCTTCAGTATGGGAACTAACAAAGCCTCCTTCCAAGCCCTAGGGAAGTATCCTAAATGCAGTCAGTGATTAAAAATGATGATGAGGAAGATCAAAACTACCTCAGCTGTCCTTTTCAACGCTACGTCTGGGATGTGGTCCATACCAAAGGATTTACGCGATGACCGTCGAATTACTAATCATTTTCAATTCCATTATAATCACCAGTCCCTTCTGTTTAATTTGCCGTCATTTCATGTTAAAATTTTAACCCATGCCAAAGTTATATAACATTTTTCAAATATAAGTTATATTCTCTAAAATATGAAATTTTGACTCTAACGTCGTGTCATTTGTAAACCGTGACATACAATGTTATAACATTTTACTGGTGTAAAGCTCTAAGTCTCCAGATTTGAAATATATAACGTTTTTTCGGCTCTACTTGAAATGATTTTTTTGCAAAAAAAAATGGATTCCATGGGAGGTAAAAAACTTATTCACAGAAAACTTTAAATATACGACAATGTTTTGGCATATCCTCACATAAAGGACCCGCACGATTTTAAGTATTCTACATCATATTCACTGAAAATAATCCCTATAGGTTCACGTTTAATTTAGATCACACCATTTTCTGTATTTTAAAAGTTTAAAAAAAAAATAGGAAAATGTGGATCAATGATTCGGGCCTTTGCCTGTTCCAGGTTTTGAAATAGGGGCCCATATTAGAATTTATGTAGATACATTGAATACCCAACTTATATTTATATGTATTTGGGAAACATATTTAGCTTTTATTGGGGTAATATATTTACCCCAAATTTGTCCTTTGTTCCATTAAAACATCTACATCATCCTCTATATAATATACATATGAAACACACAGTTCAATACCTCACATGTTGTGGTCTACTGCTTCACAGTTCTGCTCCAGCAAATTCACATTGCAATCCATTTAAAAAACAATCTTCAATTTTTAAATGTAATTACCATCAACAATAATTACAACATTTTTTCTGCCATTATTTGTCATCTAGAGTAGATAATTTTCAAAGTGTTTGGTTCGGATCTGTTGCTGTTGTTGTCATTCACATTGTGACGATTTAATTACGATTTTTTACAGCAAAGTCAACCGGTAATCAATTGCAAAACCGCTCACGTGTACTCGTCTCGAACGTAAATGGCAACCCTAGAATTTGTGTAACACAATACTGGTGTGTCGGTGTGTGTGTTCGCCCATTCACGTGGTCCCAGTCGTTGTTGCATCACTTTAGTTTGCGATATTTGTACCCAAGAAATTCGTAATAAAAATGTAAAATGAATTAAATAAAATTACACTAACCGACAGTCAGTGGAATGTGAGGGAGCACTTCCACACTGGGGCAAATGACACTAGTGTTGGAATATATGCAAATATTCAGTAGGGTGCATTAATAACAATATCGCCAGGCATTGTGAGAAGTCGTGATCGGGTGTAATGGATATAGAATGCAACAGAACTTATATGCCATTATTATTCCCGTATATTTGCTGATAGTATAAAAATGGTCAGGTTTTCTTATATTTTCTCCAAACCTTGCTTTTTGAAAGGCATGCAGTGTTCTACATGTTAAGTCAGATTGTAAAATATATTAATTTTCATTCTAACTATTGTTTTGTATTTGTTTAATTTCGAATATTCGATATTTTGATAGAACATGTATTAATTATTAGTCCCTTGAACCTAATTCCTTTTTAAATGTGTTGTGTTAGTTCACTGGATTGTCCATAAAAAATACTCCCTAAATATATACTCTCCACTTCTAGTCTTCTAATCCACATTCCATGTTGGCAAGTGTAACAAATCTAAGGTAAACAACATCATAGCCTCACTCACGTTTAACAACCAATTGTTGCTGAAGTGCAGTTCAACGTAGTTCGACGTAAACAAGATGTAATCTCTGTACACCCGCCCGTACGTCTTTCCGGACTTCTAATCATCTATCAAAACGACCGGCTATCAGCTGTGTGAGTATACATTCTAAGTTTCAACGCTGAATAAGGCAAACGTGGCAGCATGACTGGCAAAACCGATTGCCCTGCAAAACTGTGACAACTGTGGATGAATGTCTATATGAATGTATGTATTACAGCTCAGTTTAGCTAGCAAGCTAGCTGTCTATATGACCACCGTCTGTCCTTATGTCTGTTGCTCAAATCAATGTAAATATTCTCGTATGACAGAACGACCAACATGGCCCAACAACAACGGACCGCCGGTATCACAGAGAGAAAGAGAATGTTACGAAACTCTTTATCGAATCGACAACTTTGTACGTGTGTGTGTGTTTGTCTGTCTCTCTGTTTTTTCCAGAATACGTAATCTATTGGTTTGGTCTGCATTGCAAAACGACTACCCCAACCCAACGAATGGGGGTCCTCCTGTGTCAACCACCCCCTGAACCTAAAATACCTAAGCCATTCCGATGCAAAGCTATTTTTGTAAGACCCAACAATGCCAACAACAGACTGACTGCAGCTGTGTGACAGCTAAACACGACAACATACGATGTCGTCGAACAACAAGAGCCGTCGAGAAGTAGGAACAACAGCACCAACAAACAGTAAGCAGATGTCACGTGTCGACAAATGTGCTCAGCCTCAATGTCCAGAGCAACGATCTCATCGTTCCGGGCTCACATGTTTAGAACGGACGCTCGTCTGTTTCTTCCAAAGAATTGGTTGTTGGCAAAATAGATGAATTCCGATGAATTTGTTACAGGCTGTGGCGGAGAAAAGGGCTGAATGGCTGGCTGGTTGGATGTTTGAATAGATTGATTGGGGTTTTTTGTATTCACCAATCAGCTGTGTCATGAAAAGGTGGCGGATACGTAACCGGTTGCATATCACTGAGTATACGAATGTATGTCTACATAAGATTCGTTGAATGTGAATAACGACGTATGTGCATTATTTAATGATTTGAAAAACAAAAATATTAATTGGAAAATTTTTAATATAAATAACGGTATTATCCAAAGTAAATATATATTATTCCTAACATAGATCAAGTTCGAAAATCAAGAATATTGGACCATACTTCATACATACATACATTTTGAAAATCGCATATTTTTCTAGTACGTTCCAAGGATCACAATTAAAAACAAATTGTAAATATATAATCATAGATCAAGTTCGAAAATCAAGAATATTGGACCATACTTCTGGTACTTTCCATCCGCGCAATAGGGCTTACATTTTGAAAAAATATTTAAAAAATCGACACGAAAAATATTAAAAAATCTTCGCCTTTTATAGGACTCTTAAAAAAGGGCATTGGAAAAAAGCCTTATATAGGACCCTGAAAAAAATATCAAAAAAATCCACGCCTTTTTTAGATCCCTTAAAAGAGGTGGCCCTAAAGAAATATCTAAAAATCCACGCCTTTTTTAGAACCCTTAAAAGAGGTAGCCCTAAAAAAATATCAAAAAAATCCACGCCTTTTTTAGATCCCTTAAAAGAGGTGGCCATAAAAAAAATATCAAAAAAAATTCACGCCTTTTTTAGATCCCTTAAAAGAGGTGGCCCTAAACAAATATGAAAAAATCCACGCCTTTTTTAGATCCCTTAAAAGAGGTGGCCTTAAAAAAATTTACAAAATTCACTCTTCATATAGGAATCTGAAAAAAAGGGCCCCGAAAAAAATTGAAAAAATCCACGCCTTCTATAGGACCCTGAAAAAAGCGGGCCCTGGAAAAAATAGTTAAAAAATACACGCCTTATATAGGACCCTGAAAAAAATATTTAAAAATCCACGTTATACATAAGACCCTGAAAAAATATTTAAAAAATCCACGCCTTACAGAAAACTTTAAAAATATGGAGTCTTGTAAAAAAATATTTAAAAAATCCACTCCTTATAAAAGAATTTAAAAAAGGGCACCAGATTTGTTTTATTAAATCCACGTCTTATAAAAGACATTGAAAATAAGGGGCCCTGAAAAAATATTTAAAAATATACGCCTTTTAAAATACTTTATAGGACCCTTATATAGGACCCTGAAAAAAAATATTTGAAGAACCCACGCCCTATATAAAAACTACATAAAAAGTTTCCCACATTATAATACAACCCTCGTTACATCCGGCTACGTGAAAGAAGGCAATTTAAATTTAATTTTTGCAATTGCCTTTTTTTAGAACGAAAATAATTCCGCAATTTGATTAAGAAGTATGAAGACACAGTGAAACCATTTTTTGTTCCTTCCTTTCGTAACAATCGACTGTCAAAAGACAATGCAACTGATAACTGTAATACACCTAGGCCATGTACATAAACACACAAATATATACAAATACCAATGTAAATTGAGTTATTAATGGTAAGAACCTTGGACATAGACAAAGGAGAAGGGTATATGGAGAGGAATCATTGGTTACGAAATCAGAATTTGCAAATAGCGAGAAAGAAGAAAAAATAAATAAAAATAGCCGAGGTGATCAACGCGAAGTTATTCAGTCAGTCATCATATAAAAATATTCAAAAGAACACCGAAAGATTTGTTGAATGGGGGGATTTTTGTTCAATGAAAATTAAAATTTGAAATAAAAATGATTTCGTAAGCATGTTTTTCTGAAATTATTCAGTTAGCGATGCTAAGAATATTGCACGAGGTTAAATGACCCAATTGCATTTTTATATAACTCTTGTTGTTATTTTCCATAAAATGTCGACCATTCATAATGTTTTTGAGGCATTTTTGATTTTGTCAAAAGGAACGATATATATATATATACATCTTGAGGAGGGCGTCAGAATAATTTCTAAAAATAATTTTATTTTCGTTTTATGTAAACAAAGTCGTTGGCATTTTAAGGCGTTGATGACCATTGATATGAAATGTTGCCAAAATTAGCTAACCGTTTGCCTACGGATAAGGGTAATAACATCTCATTCTTATGCAAATTATATTTTACTTTGAGTTGTAAACAATTAACTTCAAAAGAAAAAAATATACCGGGGGGGCAAATCATAAATAAGCAAAGATGAATGACCGATACAAAAAATTTGATAATTTAACAACTTTTATAAACATGAACTAGTTCAGCTCAACCTAGCACTTTTATATATATAAATAAAGAATATACAGATAGATATCTTCAGAGAAATCGTGTAATATAACTCTAGAATATCTGCAGTTATTGAATGTCCTTTTGCCAATAAGAGGTTTATTTTGATATTAAAAAAAATTACTTAGTAATGACGTAGTTTATACCGGGGCTACCAATATTCAAAATAACACATTTTGTTGGAAAATCAGTTAGTACTTCAGAAGGCCAATTCTATTGATATAAGATCTCAATAGGGGTTTCTTCCACTTTTAGGGTGAGTATATATATGAGACGCAAACATGTGATATGGTGGCATATTGTACCCCCTATAAATATTTTATATCAGTAAAAAAACTTTAAAATTTTACTAACATTAAAATACATCTTCTATATATTAAAAAAAAACCGTTTGAGATGACCACTTGAAAAAATTAGCAGACCTTTGGTCACACTATCATCTATTAATTTGTTTTTGTTTTTTTTTACATAGCAACACTTATATACGTTTTAAATGATATTGCCATTTATCTCTAATTACTGATAATAATAGTTAAACTAATTATTATAAAACAAATTTTGAAATTCAATTGATTAATAAATTTCAATAGTAATTGTTAGTTATTATTTTCCCTTTTTAAATAAATTAAAAAAAAAATAATAATAGTTGTTTGCAAAAACACACACACACATACGTCCAGACATATAACTGCTCACAAAGTAACAAACAAAATTGTTCGTGTTATGTTCTTGGTCATTGTCTTTATCAATTATTATTAAAGAAACGTGATAAATCACGTTGACAGAATAATAACAAAAAACGTGTCAAACCGAAGAGATTTTCGACAAACATCAGCAAAATATTTTGGTAATGATTTTTGAAGGTTTTAGTTTAGTTAAATAATTTAACAAATATTTATATTCTCAGGGAGGGGAATTTCTAGAATGTCGAAAAAATAAAATATTTGAACAAGACCACTGCGGAAAATTGCTATAACCTAAGCCTTTAATGAGGATATATATATATATATATATATACTTTGATATGGCAAAAAAATGCGCCTAATCGAAATATTGGTTTTAGAATGTTTCTTTGAACCAAATCCGTTTTAGACAAATTGGAGTCGGTTTACAAAATATTGCCCGCCCGTCTGTCGTTTGGATTTCTTCCAAACTTAAATCAAGTTCCACTCCTTCTGGTACAGCCCCCACAAAATGGTCAAAATGTCGGTGAGAATTAATTTATAATATCTTGCAAACAGAGCATTCGATTTAAACCAAACTTTGCATAACCTAATACGTTGAATATGCAGCTTATCGGTCCACTCCTTCTAGTAGCTCCTTCACAAAGATACAAATTTTGAAAATATATTAATCCTAGTTATTGGATTATAGTATGGATACAAAATGTACACATGTTAATATTTTATTCAAACTTAAATCCACATTGAAGATGGGATCCATCCGTACCCTCCCTCTGGTACCTCCTAAAGAAAATTATCAAAATTTTGCTAAAAAATAGTTTTATAATATAATGCGAAATGACAATCCGGTTTAAGAAATTTTGTTTTTTTTGATTTAATTTGAACCTACACTGACTGAAGAATGTCCCCATAAAATTATCCTTCGTGAGTTATGTATGAAATATGTATGCACCAGCGGTCAAACAATCCTGAATCTGCATGATGTGTATTCGTTATTTTGTTATTCGTTATATTTTTGTTCGCAGGAAATTCGATTAATTTGCAAAAACAGGTCGTTAAAACCGACGTGACGTTATAAGTGATGTCGTTACAAGCGATATTCTTTTGTGTGGGCTATAAAGGGCAGAAATTCAATAGATAGACCCATTTCGTAAACGGATGGTGACTGGAGATGAGAAATTGATCACATACGATAACCCTGTGCAAACGATCTTGGTCAAAGAGCTGTGAAGCACCTCAAACGGTGGTCAAACCAGGATTAACGGCCAGGAAGGTTCTGCTATGCATTTGGTGGGACTGGAAGAAGATTATTTATTATGAGTTCGCTTTCATGTGGCCAAATGCAAAATTCTGACCTCTACTGTCAACAACTGGACCGTTTAAAGATAGCAATTGATCAGAAAAGGACATAATTGGCCAACAGGAGAGGTGTCGTGTTCCACCAGGACAACGCTAGGCTACATAAATCTACATAAATTATTGGCATACTTTGTATTATGTAAAGATTAATGGGATAAAACTACACACGATCAGAAAAAATTATTTGTATATGTGTGTAGGCGTCCGACCTATGGCGAATCTTGTAGTATTTATTTCAAATATTTAGAGATTTTTTACCATTCCACATAATAAAGATTCTCTATAGCCTTTGCCAAATGACTATTCGCTGAATCAATCACTTTTAGAAATTGATTATTTTACTTTCCATTCCTAATCGACTTGACTTAGTTTACATATTTTTTTTCCATTGCTTACAAACAACTGGGTCTTAAGTTATGTTGGCGAATTTTAAAATGCCTACCTACAAATGAGTCATTTGTTTGTGTGTATTTTTTGTTTTGTCAAAATAAAAATCTCCGAAAAATAACCAGAAAAAAAGAAAGTATTCTTGGCCGAAAACAAAATTTATTTGTTAATGGCTTATAGCCTCTTAGCGAATAGTTAGTAATAATAGCTGACAGCTGTGTCTCTTTCTCTCTCTCACCCGGTGGATCTCTAATTTGTCTTAGTTGATATTTACCCCCTTTTATATTCAATGGTTATTAACCTATGGACGACGATGTTATTATCGCAGAGCACACTTGATGTACTAACAACTCTTACCTACGTATAAGTGTCAGTATCGATCCATCTTTAATTCCCCCTCCCGTTCTGCCTCTCTTCTAACGCCTTTCCAATTACACACCTAATTTCTAAAGTACACAACAACAACAACAGAGGCAGCAGACAATAATTTTCGAAATTAATTTAATTGAAAAAGCCAACAAACTGCCCCGTCAAACAAAAACAAAATCTGGCGATGAAATGAAAACAACCAAAAAATACGCCACAGCAGCAGCAACAAAAACAACAACAACAATGTGACTATTATGACGGCAGTAGTGGCGCGGTAACAATAACAACACTTTTAAAATTGAGTGCAAATGTGAATGAACTTGCCCAGAATAGCCAGTAATCACAGAAATATACTGACACTCACACATACACACACAAACACTCTGCACACACATGCACTTTAACTTTTACAATTTGTTTAAACTTTTGTTGGCCATGGTAAAAAAAAAATAAAGAAAAAAAACTACTAAAACCAAAACTGAGAAGCCGAAAAAGAAGAAGAAACTAAAGCTTAGCATAGCACAATAACCCTCGCCGATGGCCACAATTTTCAGTCGAAATTCTGGTTCAATGCGAGTTATAATAACTTTCACGCTTTAAATTACGTGACTGCAGTTTTAACGAAATTGAAAAAAGAAGACGAAAACAAACTACGAAGAGAATCAACGAAGGAAAGACCTAAACGTTGTCACTTTCTGTCGCTTATGGCCGGCATGTGTGTACGTAGTGTGTGCTCGCATCCTGCTAAGGTATTTTTGCTGCCGCCAGAGTAACGTCTACAGAAAGTTTACTTACTTTTTTTGTTTTCTTTCTTTTGCTTTTATTATTTCTTTTGTTGGTTAATTGACCAACATTTAATGTTGATCACCGACATGATTAGCTGTCGTACGACAAGGCAATACCAGACCGCAACAACAAAACAGGTGAAAGAAATGGAAAATTGAATTGTTTTCGTTGTTGTTTTTATTGACAGAATTTGACAGAACATCAGTTACTTGTTGGTGTTTTGTTTGGACGGTGTGATCGATAATAAATCGACTTTTTTTTCGTGGGAATTGAGAACAAACTATGTTATCAATTGTTGTTGGAAAAAATTATTTTGAAAATCCACTCAAATCATAGGTGCTAGAAAAATTTTCTGAAAATTCACGTCTATCATAGGTGTTGGAAAAATTATTTTAAAAATCCACGCTTATTATAGACGTTGGAAAAAATTATTATAGGTGATGGAAAAATATTTCTTTCAAGAACTCAATAAATTCGAATTAAAAATATTTTCGTAAAGCCTATTCATATTGCTTTTTCTTTGTTGCTCTTCTCCCAATATTCAAATTTCCTTCTATTACTGACAAAATCTAAAAACATATTTCTGTAAGATCTTACCAATACACTCCCAATAACATAATATGCATAACTCTATTAAACAATCTTCAAAAAAAAAAATATTGTTCAATATGTTGGGGTCAACGTCATCTTTATATCCGAAACTCTCAGTGGAGTGCCACTTCCCCAAAAGTTAGGCCAATGAACTTTTTTGTGTTGTAATCGGCTATTTAAGTCGCTTTCACTAAACGTTATTGTGCAGCTTTTGATGAATTTGTTATTAGAATGTTTAACAAACAACGAACTTTAGGCTGGGATTACTGAAAAAACCAAACGCACACACACGCGCAACGTTGAAACAGCAGCCGGTATAGATATTTCGTTTTTTTTTCTAAGCGAGTGAAAGAAGTCTAAAGAAGCTAAAGCGAAGAAAAAAGAAAGCTTTATTTTTTGTTGGTTGTTTATTACTTCAACTAAAAGGGCTTATTATGATTTCTATAAGCGTTTTACTTTTTCCTCATACATAGCTGCTTCTTTATTGCTGTTGTGTTTTTTATTCATTTTTTCTCGTTGGTACTCTTAGTCAGTCCACATAGCCCGCCAAGCAATTGAACTGAACTAAAGAAGATGAAAATTAACCAAAAATTTACCACAAATAAAAGTAATAATGTGGACAAAAACAAGAACAACAATGTAATACCCAACAAAAACAACAACAGTAACAAAAAAAAATACCATAAATAAAATTTGGGTCTTGCTCCAGTTTTCACATTCAGAGTTCATTGATCTGCGCGTGAGCAAGCCAATGAAGATCGTGCTCGAACCAAAATTGTTATTAATGTAGCTGCGCGTTTGCATGTGTGAGTGTCATGTATTACAAAGTGTTTTAGTATTGGTGTTGTTCTTTTTGTTTCTGTTCCAAAATTTCGTTACAAGAGAAATGCTTTCTTTTTGAGAATTGTTGTTGTTGTTGCTGTTGTGTTGGGGCTAATGTGACGATATTATGTGGTCGCAGTTTATGTTCGAAGTCGTTGTCGTTGTCGTCGTCATCATACATAATTTGGGCTTTGTTGTTGGAGCTTTTTTTTACTCAATTTTATTGGTGTTGTTGTTTCATTGCGATAAATTTTAAAGTTAAATTTTTTATGAATAATTTATTACTGTAATTCTTTGTGAGAGTGTGAGAGGGAAGTTGTTGATGTAATTTGTTAACTCACACTGACACACACAAAAGAGTTAATTGTTTATGCATGTGTGTGTGTGCGGTTATAAAATTTAGATTAGGAGGTCGTTGTACAGCAATATGTGTCCGTTATGTTGTAGGTGAAATTGAATTCTCGGTGATTGTTGGTTGTTTTGATGTAATCCAAATTAATTCACACTTTCTAAATTACTCAACACGAGTTTAGAATTATTAAATCTACAACAACAACAAAAATTATGAAATGGAAATTTGGGATTTATTGAAGGGTTAATAATTGAGCGTGCGCATATATGGCAATGTGTGATATCAAATACAATAAGTCGTGCCTCACGAATTTGTATAAAAATTAAGTATTTAAGAGGTTCTATGACTTCGTTCAGAAATTTTGTGCTATACGTACAGGCATGGACAATATAATTTCTCAGATTCCAGTTAATTTCAAATTAAAATCGATTTGGCATAACCACAGATGAAATTCTAAGATAAGCACACGTTCTAAGCTCTGGATTTAATCTGGAAGTCAGTAGTATGAATGATTTTTTTATATATATGATATTTAATTATATATAGGATATATTTGGTTGGGGGAAAAAATACATTATTTTTATATGAACTATAGGACTTTATTCAACATGCTTCGTAATGTCCGATTTGGGCCAAATATGCACCGTTTTGTTGCCATTTTGCAAAAAACCATAGTAGTCGATTTTCACAATCATCCCTAGGATGCATACACAGGCATCGCTGTAGATGTGTGTGGCCTAGCGTTGTCCTGGTGGAAAACAACACCTATCCTGTTGACCAATTCTGGTCGTTTCTGGTCAATTGCTATCATCAAACGGTTCAGTTGTTGACAGTAGACATCAGAATTTAGCATTTGGCCATAGGAAAGCAACTCAAATGCACAGCAGAACCTTCCTGCCGGTAGTCCTGGTTTGGCCACAGTTTGAGGTCCGTTGCCGCTCTTTGACGACGATCATTTTGGCACAGTATTATAGTATGTGATCCATTTCTCATATCCAGTCAACATCCGTTTAAGAAAAAGGGGTTTCTCATTCCGTCTGAAATTCGACCCATCCTATTTTCTTCTGTTAATTGATTTGGCACCCAAACATCGAGCCTCTTTTTGAATCCAGCATTGTATAAATGGTTTAAAACAGTATCAGAAACATAAACATTATTCACAATTTTAGCCGCTATGCTTGCATTTTCACCTTTGTCAAAGAATAACTGTAAAATGTACCGAATTTTCTCTTTGTTCACTTCAATTTTTAACACCCTGTAACTCACAAATGAATGCACCAAACAAAAAACAGCAAAAGTCACATTCTGAAAAAGTATCTCAGATACACTTATTTCTCGAGCCCTAATAAATATATTCAGAAATATTTTTTTATAAAAAGTATTTTTTATATATTTTTTTAATTTACAAAATAGAGTAAAATTTGACATGCAATGAATGCGAAATTTTGATACCCTACAATCTGCCGAACGGCATACGTTTCAACGTAATGCATACAGAAGAATTGGCTAGGTTAAAATTGTTGCCTCATCGAAGATTAACCAACATTCTGCTTCAAAGATCGATCGTAGCGTGGATTTCCTAAAATGTTTAAAGTTTTTGGGGAGTTGCCAGAAATTATGGCGGTTAGTATAAATTTTATTATCTGCCAAGTTTCGATGAGGTACATTTTGCCGCTGAAAAGTTTATATGCCTCTCATAAGCTGAGGGTATAATTAGAACGAATAGAGCTAGATCAATATTATTCCGTGTAATTAGGTATATTATTCCGTGTAATTAGGTATTCCATTGGTATTCGCCGTTAAACATGTCATCTGCCATGTCATGTAATTCGAAATTCGAATTTATTGACAAGACAATCTAAATGAGCGATTGATTGCTCAACTCTTGTTCTGTTCCTCAGTTCAGTTCCTGATAAAGCGGAAATTTCAAACTGATACTCAAATGACATTGAATGGCTAAAGTGAATACATAAAGCCAAACAGAAAAAAATATAATAAATACAAACTGCATTAATTGCAACAAATGGTGATGATGATAATGAAAAGTCATAATAAAAAGTCTCCATATAACAAATTAGCTATTTAAAAAAAAATAATTGATACATTGAGCAACAAAGAGAATACATAAAGTTTTCCTTCAAATCTTATATAACTGAAATACACAAATATATGTATATGTGTTATTATGGTTATTAACAACTAATATTAATAATTGTTTTTTATTTCTCCATTAGGGCAGGGTGTGTAAAAAAGCGGGTGGATGGGCGGGCTGTTACGACAGCTGAATATCAGTGACTGAGGTAAGTGAGTAAATACTGTAGTTGTATTTTTAGAATGATTTATACAAGCGTTGATCGTTCGGCGGTTGCATTGCAATATTTTTATTTTTATTGTATTTGTAATTTCATTTCTTTGTTAGGCAATTGTTGTTATCGCTTGAAAAAAATGGTGAATGGACGGACATAGCAAATAAACAGACCGACAGACAAATGAAATTAACAGAAAAAAATAAAAAGAAGAAGAAGTACAAATACAAAAACCATTATCAACAAGAATCCAATGCATTTGTTGGCCAGCTAGGCAGTCGGACTGCTAGACAGCCAGCCAACCAGCCAGTCAAATGATTAGAACCACCAATTATTACAATACAATGTTGCATTGCAAAGAAAGCTCGAATGATAAGAATTTGTAGTAAAATTATCTGTTGTTGTTTTTTGTTGTGTTGCTGTTGTTATTAATAATATTTTGCTGTATTTAACTAAAGTTATAGGTTAATTAAAAATATGTCTAGATGGACTAGATAATAGGGAGTTTGGTTTTTTATTATTTTTTTTTTCGAAACATCCTGAGCAGACAACAAAGAGCTTTTTTCATATTTAATTGTTTACCTAAATGTTCGGTTGTTTAAATAATAAAAAAATAAAATAATTGAATGGAGGAAACTGGACCTAACCTGTACCATAAATTTAAATTGTTTTTAATAAATACGTTGTTGTTGATGCGCAAAAATTAAAGGAGCCAATTAATTGTTTGTCCTTTAAGTCTTCAAATATTTTCATCATATTTGTGTACTTTGCGTATATACAGGAGATGCTACTAATATTATTATTGTAACAGACGAAGTATTTTCGACGGATCTTTGAAAGACCAAAATTTTATTTCAATCCAATAGACTTAGAGTTGGTTGTGTATACCATTTATATGAATCGGACAAACTTAAGAAAATCTGGACCGATTTAAAGAAAGCTTGACACTTGATATGCGGTATGTTGCAGGCTGCAGCACTGTGCAACTTTTCTTCTCAATCGAACATACGTTGATTGCTAGGTGCACAATATGGATGAAGTCGGTCGAAAATATATATGGGAGATTATCTACATCCACACCAAAGTAAACAAAATCCAATAACATGATCCAAGTACAATTTGGTACGCAAGGACAAAGTTTCATAGCAATTGGAGATCTGTTGGGAATTTGGTTACCATTTAGATAAAATTGGCCAAAAATATATACGAGAGATACATAAAAAAATGAGTCGATTTCTACCAAACTTGACGTACCTTATTGTAAACCAAATTCAGTATTATGTACAAAATGTTGTGTCATGAAGGTTTGGTGTATCATTTACATAAAGTCGGACTAAAATATATATGGGAGTTATATCTAAATCTGAACCGATTTCAACAAAACTTTACAACCGGCAATCTTTCCGTAATTCACTACACTTTGCAAAATGTGTCTTAAGCCGACAAATCCTTAGAGTTTGGTGCACCATTTACATAAAATTGGACGGATATATGGAAGCTATATCTAAATCTGAATCGATTTCAACAAAACTTCACGAACGTCAATCTGTACTTCAGTTATGTAAAATTTTGCCGCAATCGCACAAACCTTGAGGGTTTGGTGCACCATTTACTTAAAATCGGACGCAAATATATAAAAATTAGAACCGATTTCAACGAAACTTTCCCTATATCAATTTAGTACGCTGTGCAAAATTTTGTCTCACTCGGACGAATATTGCGAGTTTGTTGCACCATTTTCATAAATCCGACAATGTATATATGGGAGCTATAACTAAATCTGAACCGATTTCAACAAAACACGAATCTTGACCTAATTCAGTAGGCTGTGCAAAATTTTGTCTCAATTGGACAAATATTATTGGTGCACCATTTTTATAATAAAATCGGACGAAACTATATATGGGAACTATATCTTATTTTCTTCAAATTCAATAGAGTTCGTCCTTGGACCAAATTTCATCTCATTCGGATCATAAATGCGACCTGTACTTTGTTTACATACATGGCAGAATCGGCAGAATGCATAAATCGATTCAGAAAGTCATTCTATGCTTATTTTCAAAAGGAAACATGTGCCCATCTCCTTTCCTTTTGCCTGTTACAAACATAAATATGCACAAAGACATAATACCCTCTACATAGTGTTGTAAAATTTATCGGTCAAAATTTTGTTGTTAGCCATAATATAATATTGAGGTTCCTAAATGATGACACAATTGTGTGATAATCACCTATTTTCATTTACACATTTCAATTTTATCATCATTTAATGTAATCATCGATTGTATTTTTATTTTTGGCCTGCATAATATGGTAAACAAACGGCGACAAACGACATTGCATTTTGTTGAGTGGATTACCTTCCCGGCTACATAAAATGTGACTTGGTGTGGGCTCAAAAAACCCCGCAATAAATGATTACCGCTGTACCGCTTTTAGACAGACCAACCAACACCACTACATACGAGTACTACATAATAAACAAATTATGGCATTTTCACATAACAATTTATTTGTTGTTGCCGTCGTCGTCTCATCTAACTGCACAACCGTGAAACGGACACGAACGTCGCCGTCACTATAGCGGTATGACGTTAGATTGCATTATTAGACAAGAGAGAAATTACACGCCACCGGACACCAACGACCAAATCGAAAATGTACTGCGACGAATTATTAAATCACATTGTCGTATGTCGTTCACCGCGCGCTCTCTTACTCCGGAAAACAGCAACACAACGAATTTACAAATCAATTGTATTGTTGTAGTTCAAACTATGACTCCAGTGCTTGAAGGTGATTTCATCATCAACTTTGCAGTCGAATTAAATTCTGCCAACTTTTGAATGACATTACCGAAACGGTAAAAAATGTGATGTTTGTTACTTCCACTTGAAGGTGATTTTTCTTTGAGGAATTGTACGGTAAATAATATGAAGGCGCAAAAAAGGCAATGGTTCGTAAACAAAAACAAGTACAATATTCTTACATACATATGTATATAGTAACGCACGTAGGAGGAGTGTACGTGTAAATTTAGTGAGGTAGGATAATTTTACAAGTTGATATAAGACGTACAATTATCTGAAATGAATTATAAAGGCATATGACTGGACTAATTTGACTACGAATTTATGAAGGTCAGGGTTAAACCAAATTTGACAAAGGCAAGTCAAACAATTTTGGGAATATTATTGGTTAAGTGTATTAAATTTTTCTGGAGTTAGATTCAATAAAAATAATATCGATTATTTAAAATTTAGAGTACCGGTCAAATAACACTGTGAGATAACTTGAGAAAACTTGGTACATTGTGTTCTTATTGGTTACCAAATTTCCGCCACTAAATATTATAAATACAGGTCCACTTTTTCTGGTAGCCCCAATATAACTATACCCCCAATTTTTAGTATTTTGGAGGTTTTGAGCGTATTTTTCGACTGAGTTGGCTGTAATTTAGACATTGAGTATTTATTTGGTAGCAAATCTCTCCACAAAACAGAATAAAATGTAGGTTCAAAAACTATTAATAGTCGCCCCTTTTAGGGGTAGTCCCCATATAATGCCTTATTTTGTGTTAAAATTGTTATCTGATTCGTTCCGTGTGTTGTGGTCGTCCCCATATAGGCGTTACTCGAAATTGTCAGTTGTTACCCTACAAAGTATGGAATTCTAAGACGATTTGTAATCATTCCGCATTCTAAGGATATCGTGATAAAAAAAAAACTCTAACATGACGGTCCTCTTTTTTGTTATTTTCCCTATACAGTAATGTTCGTTATAGACGAAGTTCGTTATATCCAAGGTAATGGAAAACCAATGATTAGCAGAAAAAATATATTAAATTCCAAGTTTGTTTTTAGAACATTTCGTCACTTTAAATAGAACATTTCGTCCTTAATTTATTAAACTGGACTCCAACTATATCAAGATGTAATTTTTCATCCTGTCAATGTTCTACATAGATGTTGTTCATAAGATTTAGATTTCTCTGAGGTCCTCACCTCAGAAAAGAGAAATCGTTTTAATTGTATTTGCTCAAGTTTACCCGTGTCAATCCTAAAAACGTATATATTAAGCCAAAAAACTAATTACGAGGAAGAGAGAACCAGTTTTCTTAATTTTTGAACTGAATATTCAATATAAATCGTATGTTATAATCAAATGGAAAATATTGATTTTTCCTAATCTTTATTTTTTAATTATATACAATTTATGTAATGTTTTTATTTATAATTTACAATTGCAATAAAACACATATTTTTATCGCAAACAAACCTCTAACAAATGGTTTATAGTTTGTTTATTATATTGTTGTCAAGGCTTACCTCGAGGGTGTGTCTGATTTTGAATGAACAAATATTTCATTACTTGATATAGATAACAACAATTAGAAATGAAAAGTGTCGGAAAAGACACTAGGCAGTAAACCCTTTAAGTGTACACCGGCGATCATCTGAATAGGTACATGTATGTGTGTCTAGAATATAGATCTTAATTTGTGACAAAGTCCACACAACATTATATTCGACTAAAATAATTTCCATAAAAATTAAAACAATGGAAATTTAGAAAAATACAGCAATCTGCATTTAATTTTATTCACATACAACGAAGTCAGATCAAAGTATTGATCATTTTCTATACAAAAACTTGTATGTTTATTTGGTACTCAATTACGTATGTAAAGCTGTATGCAAATCTGTGGCATATATGACATATTAAACATTCAAATAATTAAATCGTTTATAATGACATCGACATCGATATTTTGTAATTTTCGATTATAACGACGAAATCCAAAATTCCCGAATTTCTGCCACACAAAAGAATATTGTTTATAACGAAATATCGGATGTATATACATAGCTTATAACGACCAAATTCGCCAATCCCTTGACCGTCGTCATAAGCGATTTTGACAGTATGGTGGTGTAAATAAAATAAATAAACATCAATATATGAGTAAATTATCACTTTATAAAAAATGAAGGTTAGAAACAAACCTGATTGATTTATAGTCTTTGTTCTAATTTCTAATATTATAATACGAATTGTTTGATAGCGACGCTTATCACCATGCCAAAGTATTATGACTTGAAGTACCAATCCAACATTTTTGATTTTTAATTAGAATTTTTACTTATCAATATGATGAGTAAATTTTGTAGTTTAAATTATATCCTATAACAGAATCGTTTATAACGACAAAATGAAATAAAAGATTGCACAATTTTGACAGACAAAAAACTGTTTTTATTAAATCAATTTTATGTGCCCCCGGTACCTAAACCCGAATAAATTTTTGTGGTTCTTGAACCAAACTGATTTAGAACCCAGTGAGCGGAGCAATATAGTCGGATGGGACCGACCTATACAACTACCACGAAAATCTAACTTTCTGCGGTTTTTTATTATGTACCTGTGCAATATTTTGGGATATTTGCACCCTCTTGACCGATTTTAAGTCAATAGCTTCACTTTCTGATCCTGACATATTTTCCCGAGATGAATTTTTACACCATAAAATTTGGTCTTTTGTTGATTTGACCCTCGGAATACTGACCGATCATCATCTTGTAAAATATGTGATGTTCTGCATATAATAATGGCCTCTAGAGCGACTTGAAAATCTGAAAAAAAATAATGTTTTCGGTTCTTTGCATCCTCTAAATATGATCTTTAAATCACCGAATTATAGGCGTCGTCCTTGACCATAACCGGAACTTCATTTCAGCCACTCTTTTTGGATATACTATCAAGTACAATACAATTTTAGTAATACAAGTTTTGTCATTTCTCAAACATAAGTCTGGCTTATTTGACCCGATCTTCATCAAGACTGTCATGGTTATTATTTGATTCACAAACATCCAGGGTACAAACATCCATTTTAAAAAATGTCAACATTCCGATTCAAATCAACATTTCGATTTTATAAAATCAACATTCCGATATAAAATCTCTTGCATAAAGATAGGATTTTTATGGGAATAATAAACCACAAGAAGGTAGGATCATCCGTTTTCGAGCTACATATTCGGGCGCCACTTTCAAAAATATCATTTAGAGGAAAATGCGTTTAAAGTACGACTTTATACACCGGGTTCTTACTTTTTAACATTCATATATCAGTTAATTTTTGTTCGATCCCGAAGTTGAAAACGAAAAAATATAATAAAATCGATGGTTTTAATTTGTAAGTTGCCTTATCCCCGTAATGATTGAATTGAAAATGTTGTCCACTTATTGTCAAAATATGTTATACTTACCTTATATTGCCAGCAGAATTATTCTTCAAATTCGAAAAATATACAGAATTATATTATAGTTGAATATGCTGGAAAAAATGAAACATATAATATTTTAATATACTTAAATTACAAAATAATTATTTTGTCTAAAGGGGGAAATAAAAAATAAATAATAGAATCTCAAAGTCTATTATTTATTTTTGTATTTCCTAACTAAATTATAAAAGTAATATCTTTCGAAAAAAAATCGTTCTACCTTTCATTGAGTTATCTCCAACCGTTTGAAGTGGTTATCTCAATCCGTTTGGGAGATACAGATACAGTCAAATAACCGGGTACGGTTTTTGAGATACAGTTCCAGATCTCTTTTTTTTAAACCTCTAAAAGCCCAACAAGGGTCCATTATAGTGCCTCACCAATCCTGTCTCAAATAGTAGACTACACGGGTAAATGGTACGTCCCTATATCCGCATATATAAAAAAATTTTGTATTAAATCTAGTGCGCCATTTCGTGCCTTCAAACTTACTGTTCCAAATGTCGTAACCATTGATTTTAATATACTATGTATATTTTAAAGTAATTTATCAAAAAAAAAAAAAAAAAAAAAAACAGTTCAAATAGAACAACACCTATTAAAATCTAGTAAATATCAGTTCACAACATGTGAATGTCCAACATTCTAAATTGTGTTTACAGTTATGTTGAAACCCAAATTGAATACAATGTTTCCCATTGCCCATGTCTTTCAAAGTTCTATTTGTTTCACACAAAGGCCAAGGCTTTGTTACAAAATCATGTCTTAAATGGAGGGAACAAATATTTTAAGTGTGTCATTCGTGGCGTTGTAAGTAATTAGCTAGAGGTATGTATGTACAACCTACTAAGTGCCAGCCTTCCCATTAGAATAACAGATTTTTTTGTGTTCCCAAAAAATCAAAAAAAAAAACTTTTTTGGAGAACCTGCATAACAATGAGTAACAAGAATAAATCACCCGCCCCAGAACACTTAGAAGTTACGGTACGATATTACCTGACTGTCTGTGGAAATGGTCAGTGGTGTGGTATGCATAATGGTAATAGCGTTGTTGTTTTTGTTGTCGTTGTTGTTATGACGTAAACATTACTGCCTTAGAACTCTAAAAATAATTTTTGAAACTGTTTTCGTGAATATTCAAAACAGCACGAAATTTGGGTTAAAGTACGGTTAACTCTCCAATAACCAACAACAACAGCAGCAGCAACAACACAAAAGTAATAAAGTTGACTTCATCATACATTCACTAGAACGCTCCCAACACACGCATACACACAAACACACCCCGTATGCATAACCCCAAAATTAATTCTGTGTCAACACGAAGCAAGCGTCGCACATAAGAACACTCAGCATAAATTCGAGCTGAAATTCTTTCTTTCGGTTGTTTTGTGAGAAAGCTTACATAATCTCATAATACATTACAGAGACAGCAGAGGCCAGAAAAAAAACAACAAAAACATTCAAAGCCAACTTGTTGCTCACCTACATGTTGAAGTGTTGTTGGTTGAATGAAGTATGTTTGTGTTTGTATCTGTGTGCTGTGTTCTGAGTTCTTACTTTCGCCATCACAACAGCAACAACAACATCTCCAGCCAACAGAACTTTATGTGTCGATCGTCAGTGGAGATATCATGAAAGCGAAGCAGACAAACAAGCTAACAAAATAAAAAACAAAACAAAACGGGGTCTGACAACTAACCACCATTACTACCAAGAACAACAACAGTAAAATTTCTTTCTTTCGCTCTGTAATTCTTAAAACGATTATGAAACTTTCTTCGCATTTTTTGCTGTCTGTCCGTTCGTCTGTCTTTATTTCATTCTTTTCTTTATTTGTTCATATTTATTGGTTTTTGTTGTTGGAGTTTGTTTGAGCTGGTTGTTACTGCTGTTTTTGGGTTGCTGTTGTTGTTGTAAGTGTTGTGAACGTAACGTAACATTTGGTTGTTTCAGTTGCCTGGTTGTTTGGCTGTTCGGTTCGGTCGTTCCGTTTGTCTGTTAGCGCTTTCAATATAGAATTGGGTCAAATAACGGATTTCTTGTTTCGTTAAATAAGATCAGTAAACACAGCAACACACACACATATGCATGCACACAATGTAGCATTCACATAACCCACAAACACACTGAAATGGCTTATAAATCATTTGAGATACTGTGAAGTTACAGTGGAACGAAAGAACGCACGTACCTAGTTGCTCGTTTTTGGTTTTTATTTCCAAAATTCTAATGAATTTAATTGCAGTTGACGGTAATGAAAAACTTTATTATTTAATGTTAACTTCGTTTTAACGAAAAATTCATTCGATTTTAGACTGCATATATTTAAAGGGAAGCATTAAGTCAAAATATTTAAAGGCCATTCAAAGCTGAACTCCAATAAATAATTATCTAAATGTATAAAAGAGTTTAACTGACAGACCATCGCCCAGACGAAACCACTAAAGCTAGAATCTTGAAATTGGTTACAAATGGTTTTAAAAATTCGTATTTAGGTGTATGAAAAGTACTAAATGGTACAAAATTTTGTACTATTTGCATTTAGTTGAACGTATTGAGATGGAATCCTGAAAATAGCTATTACGATTACTATTGGAGTACAGGATTGAGGTAACTTTAAGAAATTGTACTTATGTGTACGAAAAGTTCTTTTTTATATAGACGGCTTGTGAAAGAACTTTCGTTCCATAAGCCGAGCTTAACAAATTTTTCCAGACGCGTCGGTCTTTTGCGCAGTTTTTCCAATTTGAAAGACCATATTCGGCAATGTTATCTTTCACTTGATCTTTCCATCTTATTCGTGGCCTTCCCCCTCTGCGTGAACCATCAGCTGGTTCGCTTTTTTATGCTTTCTGGGCTAGAGCATCTTCATCCATTCTCACAACATGACCTAACCAACGTAGTCGCTGCAGAGCAATGCGTATAACAATGTCGATGTCCGAAATTAGCTGGTACAACGGTTCATTCGACGGCGATATTCACCGTCAACGCAGATCGGCCCATAGATCTTTCGGAGAATTTTTCTCTCAAACACCCCAAGAGCTGTCTTATAACAGCACGGGTGGTATCAGCGTCTTGTAGAGTGTTAGTTTGGTCTGGCGGGAGGCTTTGCTTTTGAGTTCTTAATGGTACTAAATTTGGTACAAGTTGGATTTAAGTGAGCAGATATAGCTGGAGTCTTGAAATTGGGAAATAAAATGTCTGTTGGAGAGTAGAATTGAGGTAGTTTTGGAAATTCGTACTTATGGTAATACAAATTGGATTGTGGGTGAACGGATGGAGCTGAAAATCTGAGCCATATAGACAGCTTTGGAAGTTCGTTGCTGTTGGTGTGTGTAGTTGAGATATGGATGTATAGTACTTATGTGTAGTAAAGGGTACAAATTTGGTACAATTTAAGTTTGAGTGAACGGATAGAGGTGGAAACCTTAAATTTGGAATCATAATTACAGGCATTTCGTACCTATGGATACGAAAACCAATAAATGGTACAAAATATGGTACAATTTTTTTTACAATTTGGACTTTGATAAACGGGTAGAATTAGAATCTTTAAAGTTGCAACTAAGATTTCTGTCGGAATGTAGGATTATGATAGTTTTGGAATATGAGTACGAAAAATACAGAATGGTACAAAAATTGGTACAATTTGGATTTTGGTGAACATGTATCTGTTCACCAAAATCCAAATTGTCTGAATTCTTAGATTTCCTTATACAATATTATTTTTCTGTTTCCGCATTCCCTTTATTCCGTTATTCCCTTTCCGCATACGAAGTAGCAGGCACTTCGCCAGTTAATTATAAATTATTAATCAAAAAATAACATTTTTTTTTTAAATTGATTTTTGTTTTAAATGTAATTTTGGAGGTAACGTTATTGTTATGGTATTCTCCAAAAAGTGGACCAATACACAATATATTCGGTAGGAAATAATTCTACACTATAATTTCACTACTTTTCTGCTCAATGTTGCCTTACCAGAAACAGTATACTCAATATATCTCTATATTTGGGAAAACCCTTTATAATTTCACTTGATTTTACTTTCCAGCTTATATTTAAATAAATTATTGTGTCAATACTATTCCGATATTTGTTAAAAAAAATCTCATAATTGGATTTAATATTTTCGAAATACGTACATTGTGGATAAATACGTACATTGTGGATAAAAGTTAATTAACTAATATTTGGATACGTTTAAAATTTTATAAAACCACTGTGTGATTGTGATCAAGAAATCAACTGGAAAATGTGTTATTTCAGAACCAAAAGAGAGAGTTCACTAAAAAGGAAGTTTCCTTTATCCACAAAGTAATTTTGTGCAATAATCCCAAAGTGTGGATGTGCAAATTATACCAAATACTACATATACACAGCCACACATAAATATAATTTTATTACTCGTGAGGACCAAAACTGGTGACCCTAATTGATCAAGAACCGTTTAATGAAATTACAAAAAAGCAACTAATGTTTTTTTGTGTCTTTAGAACACCAAAAGCACTCTCCCTCTTATACAGTTCCTCTTTTTCTTCTTCTTCCTCTTCCTCTTCAGCGTTATTCGAAGCTCACCGTTACCAGCTTTTGTGGGTTTACGATGATGTATTCAGAACATAATTTTGGTAACATCGAAAGTAGTTTCGGTCTTCACATCGTATGTATGTGTGTCTACACATGTCTGTGGTTATGTGTGTGAATGTCTGCCGGTTCATTTGTCATTCTTAAAATTCGGACACAAAAGTGAAGAACAAGTCGCAAAAGAATGATAACAAGAAGAAGAAGCACCGCCATGTTTAGCGCTATATCCATTTAATGGTGGTATGACTGAGAAATGGAGAAAGTGTTACACACGCCGGTATTTCTTACATTCATTTTATTCGTTTGTGTTATTGTCTTCTCGGGGGCCTTGTTCCGACAAAAGCTCCATTAACAAACATAATTTTTTTAGTATTCTTCTAAAGTCGTAGCAATGTGTGTTGGGCATAACTAAACGATCAGGGGCAATTGGCCAATAGCACAGCACTAATATTTCTGATGGCAATGTCGTCGATCAGTGTAGAAGATTGCGTTATCAATGTAATGACATACGTTGGCGTGAATGCCTGTATATGTTGGAGACCTTCTTTAGTTCTTAATTTTCGAATTTTAATGATACACCAACACCAATAAGAACGCAATTTCGTTTTCATTTTTTTTTCAATTTTATTAGATTGATTGTGAATGCATTCACTTAGAATTGCTTGTTTGCTTCCCATTTCCCCCTCTTTTTCTTATTATTGGTATTGTTGTTGTATATCATTTATTTCACACCACACACCAACAACTTTATCCAGACAAGACATCCGAAATTACAAATTTCCAAAATGTGTTCTTTTGTCTGTTAATGAGATGGTGTGTGTGTATATCTGTGTGTGCATTATTTGGTTAGCGGTTATTGAACTTTGCTTTAAAAGCTTGTGTTCACCTCTACTAACCTGCCTCCCTAACAACCAACCAACCTACCTACCTACATACCTATCAATCTTCTACACACATGCATGCACATATAGTACGAGTACATTGTATACATTTCTACTTTCGTCAATATTTACTTATGCACATTCATTCTCCTACACCTCCCACTCCTCCACACACAAGTACACACTTTCGAACAAACAATCGAAATAATAAAATTTCTAACAAAGTTGCAAATTTCTCTTCGAATTTTTAAAGAAAGAAACAAACAGAAATGGAATACAATATTTTTGGCAGACAGTTGACTCAAAATCAGCCTTGTACTCATATTTGCAATCACTAGGCGGCGATATGCAATTGAAATTAAATAAACACTGGAATATGGGAGACTTGTCGTCGTTGGTGTTCGTTTGATGATTAGAAGATATTTTGAAAGATTTCATGTCATGAAGATTATATTGTATAGTTATTTTATTTATGGATAATTTGTATTTATTGGGAACAGAATAAAAACGTAAAATTATGTGAGAATTATTTAAACATGTCTAAAGCTAATCAATATTCACACCAATATTGACCACAACTAAAATGTACCTATTTCCAAAACTACCTAAAACACATTAGTATGAATTCCCAAAACAAAGCCCAATCCAACACCCCAACAGTGATCCTATCTCAAAATTTCAAGATCTCAGACTTTCAATAGGATTCCAGCTTCATCCGCTTCTCTAAATTCCAGTTGTACCAAATTTAGTACAATTTAGTACTTTTCGTATACATGAGTACACGCTTTCAAATCTAACTCCTTATTTCGACCCTACATCTCAACCTTGATTCGCATTCCAAATTTCAATTTTTTTAGCTCTATCCGTTCACATGCTACGAAAATGTAACAAATTTAGTACATTTTAATACTTTTCGGATATTTATAGTTGGAATTTTTAGTACGAATTTTCAAAAATCCAGCCTTATCTGACATATTTGGACCAAGAGTGGCCCTCAGTCCAAAATTTCAAGATTCTAGCTTCAGCCATTTCGTCTGGGCGTTGATGAATCGTTAAGTCAGTCAGTAATTCTGTCAATCACTTTACTCTTTTATTAGTATAGATGGAATATTTACCATTTCCCCAAAAAATTATGTAATACATAACTCTATAAAATTGAAGGTCATTTCCGAAAAAACAGCCAAACGTATGTCGTTTTTGTTCAATATTTTGTACTAATTAGTTACTCCTTTTTATAACCTCCTTTTGTCATTACCTGTGGAACACCTCATTACCTGTGGAAAACCTCGAAATATTTACAGAAGACCCTATTCTAATTTTCAGTTTTGCAGCCCCAACCGTCCTACACTCTAACTCTTGTACCATATGTAGTACATTTAGTACTTTTCGTACCCTTAAGTACGAATTTGCAAAACTAACTCAATCTCCACTCCAACTGTAATTTTAATTTCGAATTTCAGGATCTCAGTCCTTCCCAGTGTATATCTTCCTACCAAAAATGTAACGAAACCTTTCAAATGTTTGTATTTTGAGAAGAAGTAATCAAATGTTTCAATTAATGTTGACTTTTACTTATATAAATGGGTCTTGATGTGCACGTAACACCCAATTGATAAGTGGAGAAAAAAGGGTCGGCTAATGACACAACCGATTTCCAAAGAAGAAAGACCAAGTAAACAAACAGCCAATTGGAATTGCAATTGAATTATTAGTGTTAATGAACTAATTATCACTAAAAATAAATTATTACTTTATTCGTGTATTTTTTATAAATATTAATATTGTTATTATTATTGTATTGAACGATTAGATTTTATTTGTTTGTGGGGCTAAGTGGGGTCGATTATATTTTGTTGTATATTTATGATGAATACAACAGAATAATGTGGATATATATTAGAGTGGAACAAATAGAATTTTTAAATGCATGAGTCATGGAGGTAAAGAAATTCGCATCAGATATTATGCATATACATATTCTGGCAGGCCAGGTATAGGTAATGTTCCTAGTAATTCGTGGGACTATCGACTACATAGGGCGCTTTGCATTATTGCGTGTCATTGACAAAATCATATGATTACTGATGTAGGTTTCATTTTGCATTTATCGTCGTTACGGAAATACTAGTATCTCGATACACCCCAATACACATTGTTAGTTAGCTTCCCCTACCAGATGATAGATTGCAACGTGAGTACTTATGTAAATCATATCAAATTATTATTTAATATTTTTAAGCTATTATTTAATACAAAATAAATTGTTAACGTCAAACGGGGAGAGATTTGGAGAATCACAAAATAAAAAGAAAATATATATATTTTTTCAATTTCTCGAAAATTGTTTGACTTTTAATAATAGACAACAATGTGATGATGCAAGACGAAATTGAATCGCGATTATATTCATGGTCAATGTTCTACGTGGGTTTGTCTTAATTTCACAACTCAGCAAAGTAATTACAAAGTAATTCATTAATTATTTTCAGAATGTTTTAGTTTAATAAAGGGAGGTGAACAGACGTTAATTGACAATGTCTTGAAGGGCAAATACACATTGCAAGTGATAGTGAAAAAGGTAAAAAATTGTCACTTTTTTGTGAATTTTCTTTTCTACTCCTACTCCCTCTTTCCTATTCTAATTTATTTTTACTGAATTTAGATGAATAATTTCATCGAATATTTTTGTCATGCCATGTTGTATGATCAACAATTTGCTATCGCATTTGAAAGTTCAGTGCCCTGTGTTTGATAGTCCTTAACTAGTAGCGACTTTTAGCGAAAATTAAATAATTTCCCCTTGCCCAAACAACAACTCTCTTGTCGATAAGATTGCTCGCCTCCGTTTTTTTTTTCTCTGTCTCTTTTGAAAATAAACAATAAAATATTGCAATTCATCATTATGTCTGTTGCTCCGGCGTTCATCTATTTCGCAATACAAGATATTCATTTGTTTTTGATAATTATATTTTTAAACTTTTCTTTGCATTCTGTTCATGCACTGGGCTTTTTTGATGAATTTTGTTGTTATTATTCAATTGACCTTCAAAAAGTGCATTGGCTCCACTTTTTGGGTAAATAAGCCTCTTGGAAAATTAAAATAAAAAAAGTAAACACTGCACAATTGATAACAAGAGTAAATATTGTTTGTCTCAGTATTTAGATAATTGTTGTTCATACAACAACAAAAAGTTATATATTTGATTAATGACACTTCTATGCCATTTCAGTATGCATTTCTAGCATTTGCCATATGGAAACACCTTGCGAATTTTTTCGGGAGAACCCAATTGATCGTCGGGCTTTCTATTTAAAATATTAGAAATGTAAACAAGAATAATTATTTCGTCAGACAATGGTGATGCATGGAAATACACAAACGATAACCTCCGAACTTTTCAAGGTCATAATTTTGTTTGTCCTTGAAAAAGCACTGAAAAAGCTATACTTATAAAATTATATATACTAGCGAAGTGCCCGCTATGGGAATATAATGGAATGCGGAATGGGAATATAAAACAAATAAATACTATTTTATATGGAAGTAGTGATTATAATTTCTTTTACTATAATTCCGATTTCCAAATCTATTCCTGCTTCTAATATCAAGTTTTCTATTCCGAAATCTCTTTCTTCTTTCCAATATACAGACTCAAAAGTGTTCAGAATTCCAGTTATATATTTTAGCCAATACCCATAGGTTCCACGCACTCTGGCGGTGGTCATAGGTAAAAATAAAGATCAGAAATGAATTTCTCGACCCCAAAACCCCCCATATGCACATAAAAAAGATAATATAACGATTAATAAAAAATCGATGTTATAGGGAAGAATTCATTTTTTGAAAAGAGGGAGACTCGAAAATCGATATAGATTTATGGTTCCTTTACAAAATCACTTAGAATTGTCTATAGAATCATCCTAGGAGCTGGATTTAATCGACAAAAAGTTGGCCCGCCCTAACCTCCATATATCAATCGTACTTGTAATTTCACTAAATTTAGTACCAGTTAGTACCAAAAAACCTTTGGTACTCCTTTTTAACTCTCTGTCAGTGATCCACATTCCAAATTTTAGGTTTCCAGCTCTCTCCGTTATCCAAATCCAAATTGTTCCAAATTTAGTGAATTTATGACTATTCGTACACATAAATTTGAATTTCCATAGCTCAATCGTACACTTCAACAGTAATCAAAATTCCAAATCTCAGAATTCCAGCTATCCGATCACCCAAATTCAAGTTGCTCCAAATTTAATACCATTTTTCATACTCATAAGTAAGAATTTCTAAAGCTACATCAATCCTACACTCTAACAGTAATCTTAATTCCACCAAAGTCCAAATTGTACCAAATTTATTAATTTTTTACTCATATGAGAATACGAATTTTCGAAACTACCCCAATCCGGCTTTCAAATAGTAATCGTAAGTCCAAATTTAAGAGTTCCAGCTCTATCTGTTCACCAAACTCCAAATTGTACCAGCTTTGGTACCATTCTGTACTTTTCGTACCCATATTCCAAAACTATCCTAATTATACACTCCGACTTTCAGTATTCCAGTTCTACCCGGTCACCAATGTCCAAATTGTACCAAATTTCGTACTTTCCGTACCCATAAGTCCAAAACTATATCAGTCATACACTCCAATAATAATCTTAAGAGCACATTTAAGGTTTCCAGATTTATCCGTTTACCAACATCCAAATTGTAACAAATTTAGTTCCACTTATTACTTTTCGTAGATATAGGTTGATCATACATTTGAGGATCCCCACCCCTATCCGTTCGCATAGATCCAAATTGTACTACATGTAGTACCATTTAGTACTTTCCGTACTCATTACTTCGAATTCCCAACACTACCTCAATCCTGTTATCATACAGCAATTTTAATTCCAAATATAAGTTTTCCATGTCTAACCGTTTACTCAAATCTAAATTGTATCAAATTTTGTACACATAAATACGAATTTTCAAAACTACCTCCATGTCTCAATTCTACACTCGAAAAGTAATTTTAATTCTAAATTTTAGAATTTTCGCCTGCTCGTTCATACAAAACAAATTGTACCACAGTTAGTACCATTTACAGCTTTTCGTATCTATAAGTACGAAATTCTAATACTACCTTAATCCTGTAATTTTTATTCCAAATTTAAGTTTTCTATTTCTATATACCCAACTTGTACCAAATTTTGTACCATTTAGTACTTTGCGTACCCATAAGTATGAATTTCCTTAACTACTTCAAACCTACACTCCCACAGTCATTTTTCTTCGCAATTTCAAGACTCAAGCTGTATATGTTCACATAAATCCAACTTGTACCAAATTTAGTACCATTTAGTACATTTTATGCACATATGAATGAATTTCTAAAACCTTTTACAAACATCAACACAATTTCCTTCGAAACGAAATACCTTATATTATGCTTCTATAAGTAAAATTCTTTTTATTGAGCTTCTTCTAGACAGCATACCTTACTATGTTCTTCTATAGATAGAAGATATCGATATTCCACACATAGAAATCATGGAAATTCCCTGACAAAATCAAAAAGCTATATAATACTACATTCTATAGGCCTCTATCGCTATAAATAAAAATTCGCAGCTGATAAAACAAGAAGAATGCATTTTCACTTTTTTCTTTACAAATTTCTAAAATGTAAACATTTGCAGATATTTAAATATACATTCATTCCCTGCTGTTAATTCGATAACACATTTCAGTGTTATATTTCTATCTTGTTTTATTTCGAACTTTTTTCTTTTTTGAGACAGAAAACGAAAACAAAAGTAATGATGATAAAAAGTTAAGAATTTTATTTTTACTTGACGTTTTCGTAATGTAAACAATGTCAACATCGGCGTCATCATCCCACCGCGCCAACATCATTCATTATCGCCTTTGTTTTCTTTTTCATTTTTTTTTTTTTTTTTTGAGGACGTCGCGTTGTTGTAGGTTCTCGATTTGATCGCTCATTGGGTCCAATTTAAAAATAAAACAAAGTTTGTTTTTTTTGTTCTTTGTGGTTTGAAGCGAACATAAAAGCCTGAAAGAAATGTTTGTATGCGTGTGTCGGATTTTGTTGCAAAAACAGAACTACAACAGCAACAACAATATGTTGTTGTTCTCTTTTTAGAGTGCACAGACCTTTTGCAACGATATATACACGACGATGTATGGCAGCAGCTGCGCCAGCAACAACACCAGATGGATGGTATCATAATCAACAACGTCGACAACGCCAGCAACAATATGAACAGCGGCAGCAGCAAAAGGCAAAGAATAATAATACATACATACAAAGAACAAGTGACCTTGTACTGTGCCATTGCCATTCCATCTTTAACTGTATATACCCTCATTTACACTCACACAATTGCAGCACGACAATCTATCCCCCCGCATTCACATACAACAAATTATTCATTGGCAGGCTGGTCATGCAGGCAGGCTTACTCAGTCAAACATCCGTATGCCTCGTGTCGGCCTCCTCGTAGTTAGAATGGCTATGACAGTAGTGGCAATGATGTCTGTGCCTTAAAATACCAAAATCCCCCGACTACATTAGCAACAAATAATCCTCGATATTTATTTATTTATTTTTCAAAATATGACCGATTACATGGTCGTTTCTTTGTTTGCCTGTACACTGCGCATTTCTTATCCTACAGTTATGGGCATCCTATCGAGTAGAATCATTGTGACCGGTGTATAACTAGTATTGTTTGCATTTATGTATTTTGGCCACCACCACGAAAGAATTCATTCATTTATTGCCGCATCTCATGCTTTCAGTTTTTGTTTTGTTTTTATCATCTAAAAGGTTTGGTTACTGATTCACGTATATTTCTTAGAAATTGATGAACACACAAAGATACAATTCAATTATTGGGGATTTCATATCCAAATGGTTGTTTGTTTGTGGGGAATTTCATGTAATAAAAAATTATTTGGAAACAATTATTAGTAGACTATTTAAAATAACAAATAATCCTGGCTATTATGGTAAGCATTGGATATTTTAGGATAACATTAGAGAAGTGTGTTCATAGAGGCTAAAATAGATAGGATAAAATCGAATTCCCATAATTCATAAACGTAAAAAATTGCTATGGTTTAAAAAAAATCTTTATTACGTCATATGATTTCTGGTATTTCCCATACCGAAATAGTTAACATTTCCCTAAAAATTAATCTATATTAATAAAAAGTAAAATTATTAACTAACTTACTGACTGATTGACTCACTTAACGATTCATCAACGCCAAGACGAAACGGCTGGAGCTAGAATCACTCTCGGTCCAGATAGGGCTGGATTTTTGAAAATTCGTACTAGAACGGCACGAAAAGTACTAAATATGGTAACATGTGTATTGTAGAAGCTAGAACTAGGATAAAGTATCCGAAAAGTACTAAAATGTACTAAATTTGTTACAATTTCGTAGCATGTAAACGAATAGTACTAAAACTAGAGGTGGAAACTTGAAATCTAGAAATAAGATTACTACTGCATTGTAGAATTGAGATATATAGATATAATTTTGGTACAACTTGAATTTTGGACGAAGTCTAGAATTGGGGTATGGCTGTAGGTTTGAATGGGTACTAAATTTGAAGCAATTTGGATTTAGGTGAACCGATAGAGCTGGAATATTAAAAAATGGAACTAAGATTACTGTTGGAGTGTAGAATTGAGTTGTGTGTGTAGTTTTGGAAATTCGTAATTATGTGTACTAAATGGTACTAAATATGGTACAATTTGGATTTAGAGTAAACCGTTAGGGCTGGAATCCTGAAATTGGGAAATTAGATTTCTATTGGACTGTATGTCGTACGTAGTAATGCAAATTTTGTACTTATGCGTACTAAATTGTACTAAAATTTCACATAATTTGGATTTAGGATTCCGATAAAGTTGGAATCCTGAAATTTGGAATTAAGTTTTGGACATTTGTGCTTATGGTACTAAATTTGATACAATTTGGGTTAAGGTGAACCGATAGAGCTGGAATTCTGAATTTTGGAATTAAGATTACTGTTGGAGTGTAGGAATGGCTTATGCTAGTAGTTTTGGAAACACGTACTCATGTATACTAAATAGTGCCAAATTTGGATTTGTGGAACTGATCGGGCTGGAATCCTGAAATTGGGAAATATGAATCCTATTGGATTGTTCAGGCTAGAATACAAAATTAATTTTCGATTTGTGCCAAAGTGTGCATAATCTAAAACTTTAACCCAGGCTTTATAATGTTTGAACATGGGGCTTAACGGCCCACTCCTTTTAGATCGCTTGTTTGAAGCGAATTATATATCCGATTTCATCCAAACGTGACACGTCGTAATTGTTTACCAAAGGCTGAATATTGAAATGAAGATGAAAATTGGTACATCTAATATCAATTGATTTAAATATGCGATTTAGAGAAATTTCGAAGATCGTATTCATCGTACCACTCATTCGTGTACCTCCTCTACAAGGGGTAAACATTTTGAAAATTTGCTAATGGCATGTGAAGCGAATGGACGATCAGATTTGGTGAAAACATATACTTAATATAAACCGAATGGTGGATCTTGTGTGGTCTATACCTAGCAGACGATGTAGGTGCATATATGCTACGATATAGGTTGATAGGCTGTCTTAGGCTCTGAGTATATATATTGTTTGATACCAAAACTGTATTAAGGTTTATTTCCAAAGTATGTACAATGTTTGTCTGTAAATATGCTTTATGTCAGTATACTGCCAATTTTTATTACGCTGATTATTTTTGTATCCGAAAATTCACAACTTATGTCAATTGGGACTCACAACCCAAGTAAAGTATCATGTTTTTAATTATTTCGATGGACTTTTCATTCAGAAGTTCTACCATTAGATAACAAAATTATTTTTTTTTCAAAATGTGTACTACTCTTCCTGATGGTATCGGAAGTGTTGGGTCTATTACTAAATTTCAAAAAAATGTAGTAGATATATTATAACGTGCAAATGGTTAAGAAAATTGAGCAATAACTTTGGCAGATATCGTTCACCACAATCTGCTTTACCGATGTTTATTTCAATGATAATTGCCCCACAAATTGAGTATTTACAAGCATATTTTGTTTATGGTTGTAGTGATCTCGATTCTTAGACGATTTTTACGATCCAAATTGCCAACTCTTTTTAAAAATGTATTGCAAATTTGTTCTTCCTTTTTGTTTCCATAAAATTGAGGACACTGTACTCTGCCATGACATTTTGCTAAGATGGTCAGCATTTATTAAAATTTTACTTTTCAAAATAATGAACCCCTATTTATGAAGAAAAATTGAAGGGGGAGATTACCATTTCCATTATAATAAACAGCAGAACGAAGAGGCATATAAGGAACCTACATACCACCACATCACATAAGAAAACGACATTCATGTCTTTATTATAATGAACCAGAAAAGCAGCAACAACGACACCAAGAAAAGTACAGAAATTATATAAAACGCAATTACATTATTTGTTGCAATTTTGTTATTGTTGTTGCTCTTGTTAATTTCGCTTTTATATATATATTATATAATCGCAAGAGACATACACACACATACATTCTATAGTACGTATGTATGTGAATGCATACAAATAACCAATGATCATGTCTTTGTTGGCATATATGGACATAAGAATGTGCACACACAAACAACCTCAACAAAAAAACAACAACAACTACACATGCAGATAAGAATTTCACAACCAAGGAGTCAGAGGCGTAGCTTCAGTAGTCGATGACTGGTTTTGCACAATTTTGTATTTTTATTATATCACTTAAAATTTATTCCGATTAATTCTCCTCCAACTTGTGCAATTCTTACCCCACTCGATTCTACACCACTGATCATCGTGATATTTTGCAAAAGCCCCGAGTTCTGGGTTGTGCGCTAACACCCAGCCAATAAATTCTCCTGTTCTTTTTACACTTCCCCTTCGTTCCCACCTCTCGTGATCCCTTCTTCACCACACTCGGACTATTACCTCGTATATGGTAATAAAATGTATTACGAAATCAGAATTTTGTACAAACAACAGCCGTACGAATGAAGAAACAAAGAATCGTAACGAAGAAACACATGAGCAAAACAAAAAGAAGAAAAAAAACACAATATTTGTCATTCTCTGAGAATTTGCTAAAATGCCAAATTCAAAGAACAATGAGAGAAATCAAAGAGACCAAAGGATGGCTCTCTTGTGTTTCTTTGTAGCGAATCATTAAAATGGGATTGGGGCATTGGAACCAATATCCATGCCCTCATATGTGATGTGATTGTTGTTCCTGCCACTTTAGCAGTTCGGTCTGAATGTTGTCGTCGTTTTTTGTTTTGCTTTAATCTTTTCCATAGAATTCTAAAATTAACCCCAGAATAACTTACTTGCTTGCATCGACAAACGATGGTCGATGATCCAATATTGGGTACAACTGTTGCTTGTTGTTGTATACAACAACACACAGGCAGACGGACAGACAAATATACATACATTTTGTGGAGATCATCACCACCACTTGACCAACGATCTTCCAAGTAGGTTGATTGGTCATCAATATTGAAATGGCTTAGTTGTAATCTGCAACAACAACAACAACAAAACTAGTAATGGCAACATTAGCACAAATTGCATTATCATCCTGATATAATATTTCTGCTTGTAATGAATTTGCCTTGTCTTACATATATAATTCTATGCAAATGCAGATTACTAATTGTGGCATCTAAAGGGAATATAATTTTGCGAATGCTTTTCTAATGCAAATGATTTTAAATACGTCTACATTATCCAGAAAACTTCTTAATTCCAAATATATTCAGAATGGTATTGAATTGAACCATGCTGCGAAATGAAATGTTATTTTCGTCGACTGTAAATATTGGAACCCAACAAATATTAGAATACATTTAAACAAGCATAGAAGCAGAAATCCCATGAAGGATTACTAAGCCTACAAAAATATATAAAATTAGCATATACCCTCTTCTTCGTTAGGGAATGTGGGATGTATTTAAAACCCTATACCGACCACAATTAAAATTTTAGAACCATTTAGTACCTTTTTTCTCCTATAGTACTTTTTTCAAAACTACCTCTATACCTCAACCCTACACATCAATTCTGACGCAATAGAAACCTACCTCTATACAAAATTTGGTGTCATTTTCACCTAAATCCAATTTGTATCACATTTAGTACCACTTATAACCAGAGCTCCGATTTGCTCGATTTTACTCGCGAGTGAAAAATACTCCCGAGTGGGAGTAAGTAAAGAGTACGAGTTTTTTAGGGAGTATACTCTCCACTCTTTTATTTTGTTTGGGAGTGCTCGCGAGTACTCCTTGTTGAAGAAAAAGAGTGTGAGTGAAAATGTTCGAAATAGAGTAAGAGTTCACTCTAAGAGTGAAATCGAGTGGACAAATAAATTTGGTTGTTTGGTTATTTGTGTGTGTGTGTGTAGTACCATTTTTTTTTTTTTTGATGTTTATCTTTTGTGTGCTGTGGGGAGATAGATCATTACAAAAAACGTAAAAGGACATTGATTATTTTGTTTATTGAAAATGTTTAAACATGTGAGGTACGAATAAAAATCTTATATGAAATGACTTACATAAAGAGAACGCAGAAAACGAGCTTGTTGATGCATGCTTTCTCAGCAGTACTGCAAACCAAACATCACAAAATAAACAAACAATGCACACAAACAACATCAAGTAAAACAACGGTATCACAAAAAAAATAAATAAAAGAGTACTCGGCAAGAGTGTAATCTGCTCGATTTCGAGCGTATTTCACTCCCACTCGAAAACGAGCGAAGCACTTCCGCTCTTATTTGAGTGGCAGAGAAAAATAGAGTAAACTCTATTTACTTTTTCTACTCGCAGGAGTACTCCCGCTCGAATTCGAGCGAGTTTCACTCTTTACTCGAATTCGAGCGAGCATTTCGGAGCTCTGCTTATAACACATAAGTACAAATTTCCATTACTACCTACATCATGCAATCCAATGGAAATCTTATTACTCAATTTCAGAATTCCAGCTCTATCGGTTCACTCTTAATCCAAATTGTACCAAATTTATTACAATTTAGTACCCATTAGTATGAATTTCCCAAAACTAGATGCATACCCCAATTTTACACTTCAACAGTAACCTTATTTCCAAATTTCAGTGTTCCGGCTCTATCGGTTCTCCCAAATCTACATTTGGTACACATTAGTACAAATTTCCAAAATTTTCTACATATCCCAATCCTACATCACAACAATAGCACTAACTCCACATTTCAGGATTCCAGATCTATTGGTTCACCCAAAATTTAAATTGTACCAAATTTAGTACACATTAGTACGAATTTCCAATACTTTCTACGAAACCTTATCCTACACCCCAACATACACCAATCCCAACAATGATAATAAATCCAAATTTCAGGATCCCAGCTCTATTGGTTCAACGAAATCCAAATTTTACCAATTATAGTACGGTTTAGTAATTTTTCGTACATATAAGTAAAAAATTTCCAAAACTATGTAAATATTGCAATCCTACACTCCGGCCGTAATTTTAATTTCAAATTTCAGGATTCAAGCTCCATTTGGACCTCCAATTAAAAATTGTACCAAATATAGTATAATATAGTACTTTTCGTACACATGAGTACACGATTTCAAAACCACTTCCTTATATCGACCCTACTTCTCAACCTTAATTCGCATTCCAAGTTTTTAGCTCTATCCATTCACATGCTACGAAGTTGCACAAATATTAGTACAGTTTAGTACTTTTCGGATACTTATAGTATGAATATCCAAAAAGTCCTTTGTTACATCTATTCTACACTCTCAATTACCAAATACAAATGGTACCAAATTTAGTACTAGTACTAATTTCCAAAAACCCAGGTTATACGAGTAATTTCTTCCAGTTCACCGCAAATTCAGAAATAACTCATAGAAACATTTTTAACCTCGCCGATTCGAAAGACCTCCAATAAATAATGCATTAATCCCCATTTAACAAAAAAGTAAAGAACACGAGTTGTGTAATAACTTCTGAACTTATTTTTATGTCGCAATAATAATGGTCCCCTCTTGTTTTTCTTCATCAGAAAATGAGAAGAAGAAGAAGAGCAACAACAACTACAACTTCGACAGACAATGAAAGCGAAATTTCCGTTTTATTTTTATTCCCCTACGAAAAATGTTGCTGTCTAGAGAAGAAGAAGGGCCAGAGCCAGTCAACACAACAAAGAAATTGTGAACAGCAAAGACCAGCAACAACAAATAAAGAAAGAACCATTAAACACATGGCGTGAATCAAGTCCTTCGTTAACCACACAAACACGCGCGCCAAAAGCCAATGACTTTACTAGCGTAAACAAGGGGCCATCGGGAGAGGTGCGAGATCGGAAGGTAAGGAGTGTCTTAGTATATCCTTAACAATATATACAGAACTTTTTTGTTCTTTTTTTTGGAAATCAAAATTTCATAGACAAAGAAACATTCAGCAGCTATTTTACAGTTAATACTTAACAATGTTTAGTAATGGCGATGCATCTTCTCTTTCCATTCAAAATATTGTAGAGTATATTGACACCATATCAATGCAAGGTATGGAGGTAAGTAGGTAGGAAAATGTGTACACGTTATTTTATTGCACAATGTATTATTCTTTGTCTGTCTGTCATAATAATCACAAAAACAGAAAATCATGTTAATTACTTGGCATTTTTAATATGAACGAACAACAAGTACCAGACCAGACCCCCACTCAGACGCACACAAAGACGAAAAAAGGAAATTCTTTGTTCCAGCTTGCATTTTGTGTAAACTCATGTTTGCGTTTATTGATGTATAAATGTATGTGTGTGCGCACTCTTTAATATTGATCTCCTACTTTTGCTTTGCATTACATCATTTTGTCTGTAGCAAGAAATGCCACGGTTTCAACTGCGCAAATTATTGGCCTGTTTTTTTTCTTTTAATTTGCCATTTTTATTGACCGAAATTATTTTCCTTTGTTCAATATTTTTTTGCTTACTTACTGGCAAATCAATATTGTTATGTATATGTGTGCAAATAATATTTTATATATATGTATACACTTGGTTAATATGGATAATAGTCATATTTTTTTGGGCCTACTTATTTGTCCTGCCCACGCAGTTACAATGATTACAAAATTTTTTGATTTAGCATGTACGTATTGAAGTATCATGTTGATTTTTTTCTTTTTTGAAAATTGGGGGAGAAGACGCAACTTAAGGTATAATATCCCATGCTGTGATTAACCTCAATATATGTGGGGTCAAGATTAAGAACATCGTTAGTTAGTTGTAATTGTGTTGAAGTTATTCTCTAGTCTACATAGAACAATTTTATACCCCTTTAAATCGTGAATTTTGTGGAACATGTCGATCCGCTACCTCCGGCACTTCTACACAGAAGGACATCATTGTGAAGAATCATAAATCTTATATAGCACTGGCAATATCTTGCTTAATATAAATATTAAATACAGTGAGTGTAATAAGTATTTTGCCTCAATAAAAATTTTACAAAATTCTAATATATACGCTTAAAGCCAGCATACTAAAGATGTAAAATGAATTATGTATGATGGGATATGTTTGTGGACATATTTAGATCTTATTTCTGCAAGAATCACTGCGAAAGACCTATTGGTCTCGAAGATATCGGCAAAAATCTATACCAACCCAAAAATGATTATCACAAAAAAGTATTTTGCTTTTTATTATCATTTTTGAAAAAATCATTGTATAATACACGCTTTGTCTTTTTATAGTTACCATTGCGGGTAACCACATACTAAAAACGATTAGGCGACGATTCCAATAAACCACGGCATTTTTACGCGAATATTTTCTCACATTTACGTTCAATACATTCTCCAGCATTTTTTCATTTAATATATGGTAATTTCTCGTCCTAATCTCAAAATGAGAGTATTAGATATGGTCGTCGCGGCTTCAAAACATCCCAAATAACTTTAGAATAATAAAAAGGAGGTTTTGCAAAATATATCGCGAGGACAGGACCCTAAAAACTATTAAAACCAAAATCCGACAAACAAATTATTTAAAAAAAATATCGCGACTGACTTTGTAAACTTTATGGTTCATTAATATTGATCTACGAACCAATATATGCGATGAAAATAGCAATAAGGTGGTCAGATTCAAAGAAATGAACAGTTCTAAAACAACAGAAACTACAAGCATTACATGAAGTTGGGAGAAAACATCATTCTTCGTAAAATAGTATTGCGTTTTAGAAAACTGTGGTAGCTGGTGACGAATACGCAGTCAATATTTTACATCCGTTTAACACCATCAGTTGCGAATAAAATGCATCAGTGAATAAACTGGTCGATCTATTTATTTTCGAAATTTGCTGTATTTCTATTGCCACAAAACCGTTCATATCTTAGAATCTGACCTTCTTATTGCTATTTTCATCGCATATATTGGTTCCAAGATCAATATTAATGGACCATAAAGTTTTCAAAGTCTGAAAAATGGAATTTCTCGATTTTTTTTTAATAATTTGTTTGTCGGATTTTGGTTTTAATAGTTTTTAGGGCCCTGTCCTCGCGATATATTTTGCAAAACCTCTTTTTTATTATTCTAAAGTTATTTGGGATGTTTTGAAGCCGCGACGACCATATCTAATACTCTCATTTTGAGATTAGGACGAGAAATTACCATATATTAAATGAAAAATTGCTAGAGAATGTATTGAACGTAAATTATGAGAAAATATTCGCGAAAAAATGCGTTGGTTTATTGGAATCGTCGCCTAATCGCTTTTAGTATGTGGTTACCCGCAATGGTAACTATAAAAAGACAATGCTTGTGATATATAATGATTTTTTCAAAAATGATAATAAAAAGCAAAATACTTTTTTGTGATAATCATTTTTGGGATGGTATAGATTTTGGCCGATATCTTTGAGACCAATAGGTCTTTCGCAGTGATTCTTGCAGAAATAAGATCTAAATATGTCTACAAACATATCCTATCATACATAATTCATTTTACATCTTTAGTATGATGGCTTTAGGCGTATATATTAGAAATTTGTCAAATTTGTATTGAGGCAAAATACTTATTACACTCACTGTACGTTCATTATAATATTATTGCGTATGAGTAACGCATGTATTGAAATTAATCATACGTTACGTAGAGCTATATTCGCATAAATTGCAAAAGAGTCCCAAAAAACCTTAACATATAAATCGTAATTTTAGCGACAAAAAGTCAATTTTTTACCATTACATTTTTAAAATTTTTTGATCAATACACAAAATATTGATAAGAAAATATCGATTTTAAATAAAAAAAATCTTGGTTAATATGAATTCCAATATTCGAGTTATGTATTTTTTCTATATAAAAAAAGTGCCCAAACTCCCCTTAATACTGAAATTTCACAGGTACCGTTATGTGGGGACTATTTTAAAAAAATTACAGCCAATATCCCCAAAATACCCTATATGCAGGAGGCGTGGCCCGCTCATTTTTCACAAATCAATTTTTCTAACATTAGACTTCTACACTCGAAATTTGGTGAAGCTAGCTTATCGGGAAATATTTTATGCCGCAAAAATCGCGATTTCAGCCATAGTGCATTGATTGAAAAAATCGGAATCTCCCATGTACAAAATCGTCCATAAAACAGTTTTAAACCATTTACACAAAACTGGATTTAAAAAGAAGCTCTATGTTTGGGTGCCACACCAATTAACAGAAAAGCCTTGGCCAAACGGAATGAGATAGACCCATTTCTTAAACGGATGGTGACTGGAGATGAGAAATGGATCACATGCGATAACCCTGTGCGAAAACGATCGAGGTCAAAGAGCGGTGAAGCACCTCAAACGGTGGCCAAACCAGGTCTAACGGCCAGGAATTGGATTATTTATTATGAGGGGCTTCCATATGGCCAAATGCTAAATACTGATCTGTCAACAAATAGACCGTTTGAAAATAGCAATTGACCAGAAACGGCCAGAATTGGCCAACAGGAGAGGTGTCGTGTTCCACCAGGACAACGCTAGGCCACACACATCTACGGTTACTCGCCAGAAATTTCGGGAGCTTGGTTGGGAAGTTTTAATGCCTCCGCCATACAGTCTGGACTTGGCTCCAAGCGATTATCATCTTTTTCTTACAGTGCAAAATTTCTTTAATGGTATTTAGGGGGGATTGTGAAAAATCGACTACTAGAGTTGTTTGCTAATAGAGAGCAGGACTTTTATGAGAGAGGTATTATGAAGTTACCTTTAAAATGGCAACAAATTCACATTTTTTCTGGTAAAGAGAACTATTGCTTTCCTCAATTTAACTAGGAAAATCTATCGGTAATTATCCAATCTAATAGACATCTAGCATGTGAATCAGAGACACAAATCCTTATTTTATCGCATAAGTCATATTTTTATTCTATCCTACATGGACTAATAATTAAGTTTTGGCAAACAATAGAAATTCACATTATTTCCAATATTCATTCCATTTTATAATTACTTTCAAAATTAATCCATAAAATATCTACACCAAATTCGGTTGTGTCCAATTTCAAATTCTAGAATTTACGCGCACATGTTGTAAACAAGCAACAAAAACAAGTATTTCATACCGAACTGAATTACAAAATAATGTAAATTTGTTGTGACCCCATTAGCAAATGCCTTGAACCTGACGTTATAGGTCGTTGATGTTTCGCCACAACAAAACAATGGCAGCCGCTTTTCAGATACACATCGAAGACAACACTCTGACACTGGGGTGTATTATTTATATATTATTTGTTGTTGTTTTTTTTAGCTATTTCATTGTTTATACCGGCATATAGACAAAAATTAGTGAACAAGAAAATTAAGAAGAAAAAAGAAAACAAATTGTTTGCAAATGTGTGGGTTTTAAGTGCGTCTGGTGAAATATGACATGATGAGGATAATTTTTGTTTTGTGGTTCGGGAAGATAATTGGAAGGACAAATGTAATTGTTAGCCAATCAATTATTTTGCTATAAAAAAATTGTTACTAAATTATTACACATACATACATGCGTGTATAACAGGCATACCTTACCGCTAACGCCCATGCCATTGACCACGTTTTAAGAACAACCAGCCAGTAAGTCCTTAATAAGTTCTATAAATGAAACAAAAGCAAAAGTCCCTAGATAGCCTCAGACAGAACACATGTGATCCCCATTAACATCAGCAGTAGCAACAACTCCACCATCCTGTATGAAATCAACATCATACACGAGGAGTATAACACATTCCGTATGATTATTTTGTACAGGACTATGTATGTATGTTTGAGTACGTGTGTCCGTCTGTGGCATGCCATGTCGTCTCTGTCTCTGCCGCCAACTGAATAAACGGGCAATAAACAACAGCGACGATTTGTTCAGCCTTGAACTTCTACTGGGGTGCATTAACTCTAAAGAATCGTTCAAAACACAACACACACTCTCGCCAACACTCACACACACCAACACTCATTTACTCACACCCCACAACTTAAAATGCATTCACAATGAGTGAGTAGTAGACATTTTTGTATTTGTTTTGTAGGTTTGTTCGTGAGTAAATGTGTGAGCCTCTGTACAAAACAAAAACAAAATATAAACGCCATCGTCGCCTATGACGAATACTGTCTGTCGGCCAGTCTGAATTTCAAAATTGCACACACCGACACTCATCCATGCATACATATGTATGTGGCAACAATTTAGGCAGGCACGCACGCACATCTGCACTCAACAAGTAAATTAAGGCTGCTGTGGGTGTGTGGATAGCCAGTTTTTTTAGGTGCACGGTCGAGGCAATAGGAGGGTGCAGGACAAGGAAAATGAACAGAAGGCAGGCCACTAACTCAAATTATTCGTACGTACACATAGGTCAGTATAACGATTTTGTAATTACACAAGTCTACAGCGTTTTTGAGTAGGGAATAAAATTTATTTTGAAGAAAGGGGAAACCAATAGTAAAAGTAAAATAAATCCAAGGATTTTTACAAAAGGGATCACACCGGCCCAATCATTAATGTAACCCAAATGTCATAAGGTTGAATGAACAAATGCAACTTGGACCCTCATTCAATATAATACATTTTCCAAACTAATATATTTTTTCCAATTCAACATTTTGGGTTGCTGATATCTATATTGCACTTTAATTAATATTGATTGGTTTATTGACATCTGTGTTAGTGCCAATTATATTCTGTGTTAGTGTCATTTATATTCTGATTGGATTTAGAGAAGTTATTTTACAGTCTGAAATGCATTTTTTAAACCGACCTATTTGATATTATTTGCAATTAATTGTTAAAATTTGTAAAACTGTGTTATCGTAAAAATTTAAAATCACAATTATTTTATTTCATTATTTTTTAAGAAATTAGGCTTTTTGTGTTGTTTATTTGCATTGCAATTGACGTGCGAAAAAAAATTTAATAACAAACAGAAAAGAACAGGTTTTAATTGTAATAATGATCTTAAATAAATATCTGTATAACCAAAAAAATAAATTAAAAACAACAATACAGAAACATTTTATTTACATAAAAAAATATTTTTTCTTATCGCAAAATAATGTAATTTTGCCAATGTGAGTGTAAGTCTGTTTTGCAAAGCTTACTTTTTATATTTGCTTTCAGTAAATATTAATTGTCTTTTTTTTTTTTTTTTGTATTAAAAATTTGTTCTTTGTTTGAGTTTAATATTTTTGCATATGTTTTGTGTGTAAGTGTGTTTTTACCGATTTGTTTTTGAGTTGTTATAGCATTACATAATTGTTTCGTCAAATGATGATGTAATGCGAAAATTACATTATACTGTCGTATTACAATTGTTAAATTAGGGTTTTATGATGGAAGATTTTTCATACTTCATGCAACTCTTATCGCATGTGAGTAGTATATGTTGATGACCCAAAATCTTTGCGCATTTCAGGTTTCAGTTTTTCGACCACGTAAAGGAATGTGCAATCTTGCCCTAATATTGTGTAGTCTAGTGTAATTTCACGCTCTTTCAAACATAGGTGATAAAATAAAAATGATATTATGATCTGCCATGTATGGACCAAATTTCATCACATTTTTGTCAAGTGATGGAAAAAGTGACCCTCAACTTTAAAATTCAATTATAATTAATGTCTGTATAACATTCAACAACTCTTCCATTTTTTTTTTTTTTTTTTTTTTTTAATTTTCGGATTCCGATTTTACATCGAAAATAATGAATTTTCTTTAATCACAAAAAAAAAACAACAACAAACTTTTGTAAATTATTTTTGTTTCTCTTTTATATCTTCAAATATATACATATATGCAAAATTACAAACCTTGTCATGCATTGGTGTATTTACCAGTCCATTGAAAACCTTGAAAATTTTAAATCGTTAATCGTGGGTTTCCCTTAAACCCATGTTAACCCCCCTTGGTGAAGAAAATCCCAACATATTCGTGGCACCACCTGCCACTTCCATTGGAAAGCACGACATTTCTTAGCAAATATGCACTTAGTGTGGTGTGGCGTACGATCATGTGTTGTGTTATTTATAGGGCTTTTAAAAGTAAATTTCTTAAAAAATGAATTAAACCGTGAGATAGAGGCATCCTTGGACCTTTCTTTCACCAGCATACATTCCATATTGCATGAACACTTGGCTTATTCCCATTGGATATATGCGAATGACCCGGACATAAAACAGCATATTCGTGTGTGTACAAAGACAAGACCTTAGCATGGAAGAAGCATTTCGAGGGAAATGGTCGCCTCTTCACCAAAATTGGTCATGGGGCTATTTTTCCTCTTGAGTAACGAAGGATGACCAATTCTGAGTAGTACCAATCAACTTGCAGGAAGTCTTTGGAGAAATACGAGTAAGAGAGAAATCGTTGTTCAACATGACGATACTAACTATTACACATCGGTTTAAATCAACGCCCTTATGATCGGCCAAAACGTAGAATTGGTGGATCATCCGCCGTACAACCCTGACTAAATATTCAAAGACTTTGGAGGTGTATCAATTGGACAATTGGCGATTTTTTTCTTAGCTAATCTTAAAAATTTTGAACATTTGTGGGGGAGGTACCAGAAGCTGTGTACCAATGGGTTCCATCTTCGGACTTTTTAGGCTTACTAAAGATAATAGGTTGGGAAAAAGAAATCCATTATTTTTATATGAACTATAAGACTTTATTAAACATGCTTCGGAACGTCCGATGACTATACCAAAGCATGTACCCCAATATCAATCATTCTAGCAGCCGTAGTATTATGTGCAAAATTATAAAGCCATATTTTAAAGCTGCATCGTGAATGGCAAATTTATTACCCAAGTAATTAATCCTTCATTGAACTATCTCTAACATCTCTACACCAAAAAGTTTTGTGGAATACGGTTCTTATATTTTAATTCTGACATCCTGATTAATTTTTCAAAAATTCATCATATATCTGTTTTCTTTTTTTCCAGATTGCCTGCTTCTTAGAAAATAACGATGTTTGCTTTAAATAACATATTTGCTTAGTCGAAAATCCTTGTGTGAGTCAGTCATTAACAAGGTTTTAAACATCACACACAAGTAAGTCGAACACTCTATTATTTCAACTAAAATTATTGATTATTTATCTCCAAGTATTTGTTATCTATTTATAACAAAGACCTTCTTCACATTACAATTTGTTACAAACTCGCACATACATACATGCAGAACAAAACACTTCAGTCATTGTCATAACGAACATTATTTGCTTTTCCTATTTACATTTATTTGCCTGTTGCTTTTGCTAATAGGAAATACTTATTCTCAACACACTCATACTCGCTCAATTTTATTTCCTAAAACACTTAACATTACATCCTAGTTCCCCACCCACCCCATCCGCAAATGAATAATAATGTAATAGGTACTCGTATAATCTTCTTCTCTATAAAATTAACCTCAAATTTCCAGTTGCCAATGGCGAATTGCTGGTGGTGTGGTGGGGGATGGGGACAAGCGTAGTAGTAAGCGGTAAAATGCAATAATTCTACGAAATTTTAATAAAATTGCATCATCGCTTGATGATGGAGAAGTTAAAAAAGCTTGCAGTTGTGTTCATAGGAAAATTGGCACATTGGAAGATTTTTTGTTTTGAAAATTTTATTTTCTGGAAATATAATGAAATGGAAAAGGAACACAACAACCGTAAAAATATAATCAAAATATTTGCAGGCCTCATTTTTATTATTATTATGTTTTTGAAATTATGTTCGATCTCTTTCAATAAGAAAATGTTTTAATTTTCTCCCACTGTGCAATTTATATGTATATGGCAATAATTGGTATAAAATATCATATGTTGTAATAAAAAAAACAGAACTATAAACTAGACTGCAAAAGAGCAGATGTAGGCACCCTTCCTTTAAGGGAACCCCCCCCCACGATTTTTTATTTTTAAGATTTTAAATGGGCTGGTAAATGAATACCAATGCTTGTTAAGGTTTGTAACTTGGCACATATATATATGAAGATTTAAAAAGGAAGAAAAATAATTTACCAAAATTTGTTGTTGTTGTTGTTTTTTGGGTTCAAAGAAAAGTCCATATTTTCGATGGCGGGCATGATAACTCCTCACTGGAACATCGGAATCCGAAAATTCCAACTGTGTTAGAAAGAGGACATGTCTGGCTCTCGTATGAACTAGGATTATTGACTTCGCACAACAATTAACAAAATGGCGGAACTTTGAAAATTTTTTTATTGAAAATCGCCTATTTTTTACCACAAACTAAGTTAAAATATAAGGAAGATCTTCACCGATTGGATTTATCCTAGTTCATACGAGAGCTACACACTCCCAGAGAAACGTGTCAAAATTTGAAACCGATTGGATTATTAGTTTTTGAGTTATCGTGCCCGCCATTCGTTTTGAGAAAAACGCGTTTAAAGTTTGAGAAGCCCTTTAGCCGTCACTTGATGCTGACTCAATAAATCGGCTATATCTTAAAGAGTTCTTGAGATTTTCACTTGAAATTTTGTAGGAACATTCTAGAATTAGAGTAGATTCGAATTAAATCAAAAAAAATTTTGACACCGAGAATGGGGGGGGGGGTCCCCTTAATAAATTAAGAAGACCACAAAAAGGGAGAGAGGGAGAGAGACAAAGAGATGTAACTTAAATTTATAATAGGGGTACTTACATGGTTTATTACTTGGTATACTGGCAAATATTACGTTAGCAACACACCACAGTGACTGAGAATTATGCAAAAAATTGTCATTTGGATATTTTTAAAAATTTAATTATTGTTGGCTTTCACTGTCGTCGACAACTTGGTTTGAGTATTGCAATTTTATTGTTTTTTGTTTTGTTTATTTTTCTCACGAACAAAGGAAACATGCGGCTAGTCTTGTCTAGATCGTTTTTTTTCACGCTTCTCTTTTCCTGTGTATTGACAATGATGATAACAGCAATAATGACGATTACAAAAACAAAACAAAAAATAGAGCGTAGGCGTTGTATGTTTGTATATTTGTCCACTTTATTGTGAAATTGTTTTCAGGCAAAACCAAAATATTATTTAATAGAATTTCCGTGTGCTTCTATGAATTTGTTTCGTTTGCCAACTTCCGTCGTTATAAATTGAACCAGATATAGAATGATGACGGGATTTGAAATCTTAACGTTTTTTTTTACTTTTCTGTTGGGTACATATTTAGCACTACAATAAATTAAAAAATATATATTAACTGAAAGTTAATTTTAAGGAGATTTGTTTTCTTATTTTGCTAAATATTTTTATGAATGAAAATTTTTAAGGCCTTTTTTGGGAGAACTATTTTTCGTTGCCATTCAGGGATGGACAATTAAATTAGTTATATCATGTAAATTTGTCCACAAGGAAATTCATTGCAATATATAATTAAAAATTTAAAAAAAAATCAATGTATTTCATTAAAAAATGCTCTATACCCAAATAAACACCACAGAATGCGAATACTAAACCTTGTTCCACAATGTTCTTTAAATTCCACTAAATTTGGAATACTATTGAAATATAGTACCTGAGGAAAAATAAAATATCTCATTGCGTGCAAACGCTACAATAATTTATAAAAGAAATTTACAAAAATTACATATTTTCCCAATGGGAGATTTTTCTGTTGATAGGGACACACCTTCCAATATTTCCACCTAATTTTTATACCCTTCACCACATTGTGGCACAGGGCATTATGTCTTTGTGCCTATGTTTGTAATAGGCAAAAGGAAACGAGGTAGGCACATGGTGCCTTTTGAGAATATGCATAGAATAACTTTCTGTCTTGATTTATGTATGTCTGTCCGTCGGTCCACGATTTTTTCTGAACAAAGTACAGATTGTATTTATGATCCGATGTGGATGAAATTTGGCACAAGTCACTTATTTGCCCTAAGGACGGACCCTATTGAAATTGAAAAAAAAATCGGTTCAGATTTAGTTATAGCTCCTATATATAGTTTCCTCTGATTTTATGAAAATGGTGCAACAAACTCCCAATATTTGTCCGATTCAAACTAAATTTGCACAGCGTACTAAATTAAATCCATTTTGATGTCTGTGAATCGGTTCAGATTTAGATATAGCTCTCCGATTTTATGTAAATGGTGCACCAACCTTCCGAGGTTGCACATCGTACTGAGATTAATGCAGGTTTGCGTACCTGAAGTTCTGTTGAAATCGGTACACATGTACATATAGCTCCCGATTTTATATAAATGGAATTGAGTTTCGAGAGATGTGTATTAAGGATACAAAAATCGGTTTAGATTTAGATATATCTCCCATATATTTTCGTCTGATTTTCTATATGAAGCCATATACACAAGATAAAATTATGCCCTTATTGGCGGCCTCGTCGGCCTCGCTCGACTTTTGAATTTTGATTACTGGTTTTTTGGTTTCCTTAGTTTGAATATGTACACAATCGAATGCCATATAGAAATTAAAAATCAGTGACGAAAATCTATTTCGGAATCATCGTGCGTTCCCTTAGTAAACAAATCAAAGTCGTAATATGAAGCAGGGAAAATGAACAAATATAATATAGTAAAAAATAACACCGTTTTTAAATACAAGAAAGTAATTGAAAATAAAAGTTAATTGCGCTGCATAGGATTCAAACTCGTACAGCTGTTGTCAATATTTTAATTTTTCCATCCCTGCAATAGGCAGCCCTCGAATTACGGTTTTATTTATTTCTTCCGCTATGCACTGAATGATGTAGTTCTGCACATTTGTTATGAAAATCTAATGCTAAAGCTCTCACTCTCATTTCTCTCTCTCGCTTCCTCAATATCTATTGCTTTCTCTAAAAAAAGCCGGCATCGACTCAATTCAATTGTTTGTTATTATTCGAACATTATCACGTTTTATTTCGACATATCAATGATCAGTTTTTTATATAATATCTGTTTATACACTTTTTTATTTTTGGGATTTTACTTTCCACCACCGCCACTAACAACAACACAACAAATATTGTTTTCAAATAATTTGTTAAGTTGCAATTTGTTTAAGGCGCATTAATTTTATTAGTATTTCAGTGTTTATCAGTTCAGTTCACTGCAAGAAGGCCGAAATGTATTTTTAGTAACAAAAACAAAAGAAACAACAACAACCGACATTAGAACAACAACGTTTTTGCGCCTTAATAAAAATATAGACCATTTTTTGTTGAATAATATAAATTGTTTTTGTTTTTTTTCTTTTTTTTTGGGGAAATTCAGCAGGAAAACTATTTGGACTTTTCCTTGAGGGTTTTACCACAAACTCGATGCGTCATTGTTAACTTTTATTATTACATATTTATAAATAGCCGTTCGTTTAACGTAATATGTTCGTGTTTACTGAACCGTTGCTTTTCGCATTCGCCAAGTAGTTCCACTTTACACTGTTGCACTGTTGCGTTTTTTATTGAGCACTATGATGAAATTCTTCCATTTGCATTTCATACCCTCACACTCAGTTTGTCCATCCACCATTTAGCCATGCATATCCATGCATCCATCCGTCCACACCCATACACATTACCCGTGATGCACATTCATAGATTCTATATTTACCAATAATTGTCATTGTAGTTGTAGAGAACTTTGGTTTGAGATGACGACTCCTGAACGTGTTACAAGCTCTATGGCTGAGTCAGCCAAAACCTAAAAAAGAAGAAAAAATACAACAACAAAATATATTATCATAGCCAACATAATGCACTCCAAGCAACCAACAGATAAATGTTATTCTCTCTATCTCTCTCAATCTCTCTCATTCTCGTAATATCTTCTCATAATTGCTTATTTATGTTTTGTCGCAAGAGAACGTGATCATGATCAATAAATTGTGTAATTCTCAATTTAGCAGAATGTTTCTCTTTTTATAGAATGTTTGGCGCTTCTATTCAGGTTTCAAAGTGACACAAATTCTAACAAGTTTTTTTTAGATTGTTGTCGTTGTTGTTGTTTATTAGAATCTGAACTCACATTTGTGTCAACGTGATTGGAAATTTTGTTGCCATTAAATGAGCCGGTGATAAATATCGGTTAGAGGGGCATTTGGCTGTTTGTGTTCTTAACATACCCAGTAGGAAAAAAGTAGAGTGTATGTTTTCCATATTTGCTTGGATGAAGTGGTCACAAATTTCACAAAATGCTAGGTTTTGTTTAAAAAAATGCTTGGAGTAGTAGTCCAAGGATCTTTCGTATTGAAAATGGGTAGCCCAATATTCGATATTTTGAAGGCCTTGGGATAGAAAATATTCCTTCCAAAAATTATCAATATGGCATTACCCATATTAATGTACCACCCTATTTTCGGTATTTTGAAGGGTTTAGTCGCATTCTTGTAGGATAAAACAATGCAGACAATTTTTTTCATAGGTCTATGTTTGGATATATTCCCCATAAAAAGTTTCCGTCCCTTTTGCATAATTTTAAAGTTCTAAAAAATAAGTTTGCCAACATTACTTGATTTATTTCTATTTTTGGCATTGGCCCGGACGAACTTTAAGACATTTTTACTTGTTTACATATGTACTGACAATTCAATAATTTCCCATTAAGTACCGTCCGAGCAAAGCAGCTGTCAAAAGGCTGGTAGACTTTCTATGTATACATAATTCATCAAATACATAATTCAGCGTATTATTTCGAATTTTCTAAGGAAAAGCTAAGTCAGGACGTATGATCGATTTTATAATATACAAAATTAATATCAATCATACGTTATATCAAAGATTGGTAATTAAGCATCTAAATGTATTCTCCATCGGGATTATATAATATGTTAATGTATATAAGAAGGACATTGAATGCTAGTAGTTTCTTCTGTGCTATAAACTCACTATTTACATTACATTATCAATAAATTATGTATGTTATAATTTTATAAATTTAAATTGAAACCAAAAAATACATATTTACGTACTATCTGCATTAAGCTATAGATCGCTTTAATAATATATATCATATAAACTTAATGTACTATCTATATAAGTTTTTTATTTATTAAACCAAATAATGTCACCCACAGCAATAAAATTCCAATTGGGTACATTGTTTACCTTGTGCTCACGTTAAATTGTGCCTTGCCTTTCCTCTCCCCAAAGCAATGATTGCATCTACATTTTTTCGTAAAATATACTACTATAAACGAGAGGGAAAAAATCCCCACACTAAATAAATAATAATAACAACAGCAACAAGAAAACATAAACAGAAAAACACACCAACAACACAACATAAATACATACATACATGCATTTATTTACGTCTGCTGGTATTTGAAGAGCAGAGATACAATCATCATTCTCTGTGTGTGATAAACAAGTTCAATGTTCAAGTTCGAGGAAAATCAACGGCTTTGTTGAATTGTGTTTTTGTTTTTTTTTTTTCTTTTTTGTATATTCATTAAAACGTTAAATTGAGTCGAGTGGCAATGAGCAGCGTGACTGACTGACAGCAAGCAAGCACACCACCAACATAAACAACAGAGTAAACATTCGAACTCATCCATACCGTAATGTATGACAAACATGATCCATTGCAACTGGAACAGCGAGCATGTTTGATTAATATTCGTTTTGTTTTTTGCACACACAATGTTTTTGCTTGTATTCGTTTCATTCAATTTTATTTTTTATTTACTCTCCGTTTCTCATACCATTTTGGCAAACTTTTTTGAGAGATCAAAGACGGACAGTAATTAGTATATTATTTTATATGACCCATTAAATAAATTACATTGGATTTTCATATTGAAATACTACTGTATTCGTAGGTAATCATCAAACTGTAACAGATTATATATTAACAATATTATAAATTTTTTTCCACAAAAAAATCCCCATGACGGTTTAAAATAGTTTTGCATATCCAATAATGACTCGTGATCCACAATAGAAAAATGATCCTTGCCTTCTACAAAAACGCAAAAATATGAGTATGATTAATATTAATTAATTCATGTATATGACATTATTCATTCTCCATGATATTTAATTTAAATGGGTTATGTCCCTAGCCAGTATTTACGGGTAAAAATACCTATTTGGGTATTTACTATATTGTATAGTTAATATAACATCTTACACCCTACTTCCGGGTTTCTGTTATCAAATCGATTTGAAATGGATAGTTTTATGCACGCGAGTAAATACTTGGGTACATACCCGAGTATTTACCCAAATTTTGGGTATAAACGCGAGTAAATACTTGGGTACATACCCGAGTATTTACCCAAATTTTGGGTATAAACTCTTAAACTGCCAAACCCCTTCAAGTAGGCTGTCAAAATGGTCTTCGTAGTTACTTACTTACTTACTTAGCTGGCTTGTTACAGAACGGTTGTTCCATAAGCCGAGCTTAAAAAAGATTTCCAAGCGCGTCGGTCTTGTGCGCAAGTCCACCAATTTGGAAGACCACGTTCCAAGATGTTGTTTTCTACTTGGTCTTTCCATCTAATTCGTGGCCTTCCCCTTCTACGGGAACCATCCGTAGGCTCATTTTTATATGCCTTTTGAGCTGGGGCATCTTCATTCATCCGCACAACATGGCCTAGCCACCGTAGTCGCTGCAGCTCAATACGACTGACTATGTCGATGTCTGCGTATAAATTGTAGAGCTCGTGGTTCATTCGACGCCGATATTCACCGTCGACGCAGATCGGCCCGTAGATCTTACGGAGAATTTTTCTCTCAAACACCCCAAGCGCTGCCTCATCTGCTTGCGCAAGTACCCATGCTTCTGATCCATATAATAGCACGGGTAGTATCAGCGTCTTGTAAAGTGTGAGTTTGGTCTGGCGAGAGGTGGCCTTGTTTCTAAACTGCTTACTTAGACCATAGTAGCATCTGTTGGCCATCACAATCCTTCTCCGAATTTCAAAACTGATATCATTCGTTTTATTTATGGCGGCACCAAGGTATATAAAGTCTTTAACTACCTCGAAGCTGTAGTTCTCAAGTTCCACAGTTGGTCCGAGTCTACTGGACGTCTTGCGCGTTGATACCATCAGCTTGGTCTTCTCGCCGTTTACTGCCAGACCCACTTTAGCAGACTCCTTTTCAATTTGTTCAAAGGTGGCTGTTACCGCTCGCAATGTTCGACCCATTATATCGATGTCATCGGCGTAGGCGAGTAACTGGTGTTGTTTGGTGTACAGAGTGCCATTTCTGTTCACCTTTGCGTCTCGTATGACCTTTTCCAGTAGGATGTTAAAAAGATCACACGACAAACTGTCACCTTGTCTGAATCCTCGTTCGGTATTGAAGGGCTCCGATAGGTCCTTTCCTACTTTAACGGCTGACCTTGTGCCACTTAAAGTTATCCTGCATAGCCGTATTAATTTTGCAGGAATGCCGAACGCAGACATGGCTTTAAACACCTCTGAACGGATAGGGCTGTCGAATGCGGCTTTATAGTCGACAAATAGGTGATATGTGTCGATGTGTTTTTCGTGGTTCTTTTCCAGGATTTGGCGCAGAGTGAAAATCTGGTCAATGGTCGATTTGCCAGGTCTGAAGCCGCATTGGTATGGTCCGATGATGTCATTGACCATTGGCTTCAATCGTTCACACAGCACACTGGATAGCACTTTATATGCGATGGGAAGGAGACTTATTCCTCTATAGTTGGCACATATCGTCTTGTCTCCTTTTTTGTGCACGGGACACAGGATGCTGAGGTTCCAATCATTGGGCATGCATTCATCTAGCCAAATTGTGTTAATCAGCTGGTGCATGCTCCTGACCAGCATCTGGCCACCAGTCTTGAATAGTTCGGCTGGTAACCCATCGGCTCCTGCTGCTTTGTTGTTCTTGAGCCGATTAATTGCTTTTATGACCTCATCTTGGCTAGGTGGTATACACTCTATACCATCATCTCCTATTGGTTCTGGGGTATCTTCTTCATCGCCACTATTTGATACTAGTAGCTTTTCGAAATGCTCCTTCCAGATCCTCAACACGCTGTCTGTATCTGTCACCAGGTTTCCTTCTTCATCTCTACAGGAGGATGTGCCTGCACCAAAGCCATCGGTTTGGTGTTTTACTCGTTGGTAAAATTTCCGGACTTCATTCTGACTCCTGTACATCTCGATTTGCTCACGCTCACGTTTTTCTTGTTCTTTCTTCTTTTTTCTGAAAACACGTTTCTCCTCTCTCCTTTTCTCCCGATAATTCTCCATCACGTTACGTGTTGCTACTGTCTGCAGGGTTGCCCTATACGCTGCGTTTTTCACATCAGTAGCATTACGACACTCCTGATCGTACCATGGGTTTCTTGGTGGTGGTTTTTGGTACCCAATTGTTCTTTTTGCTGCAGTTTGTAGGGAGTGGGCAATTCTTTGCCATTGTGTTTCTATACTATTATCGGGACAAGAAGTGCTTTCTTCAAGCAGATGGGTAAGTTGAGCGGAGTAGGCCTCGGCTACCTGTTGTGTTTGCAGCTTTTCGACGTCGAGTTTCCGTGTTGTATTAGATCGCACCTTTGCTGCAACATTTAGACGGGTGCGTACCTTGGCTGCCACAAGGTAATGGTCCGAATCGATATTCGCTCCTCGGATCGATCGGACGTCTAACACACTGGATGCATGCCTTCCGTCTATCACAACATGATCAATTTGATTTCTCGTTACTTGATCAGGAGAAATCCAGGTGGCCTTGTGTATATCGAGATGCTTGAATCTGGTGCTGCTAACTACCATGTTTTTTGCTGCCGCGAAGTCAATCAACCTCATGCCGTTGTCGGAAGTTTCTTCATGAAGGCTGAATTTTCCGACGGTGGGGCCAAAGATATTTTCCCTTCCGATTTTTGCATTAAAATCTCCTAGCAGAATTTTAATGTCATGGCCAGGGCAACGGTCATATGCTGTTTCTAGGCGCTCATAAAATATATCTTTGGTCTGTTCATCTTTATCTTCGGTCGGAGCATGGGCGCAAATTAGACTGATGTAAAAGAACTTCGCTTTTATACGGATTATAGCAATTCGCTCATCTACTGGAGTGAATCTGGAGACGAGGTCTTTTATTCTCCTGTTAACCATAAATCCGCAGCCAAATTCATGTCTCGTTTCATGGCAGCTATAATACAGGGCGTAATCGTCTGATTTACTTACGCCTGTCCCTTTCCATCGCATTTCCTGTAAGGCAATAATATCGGCTTTGTACTTCTTAAGTATATCCGCCAAAGCGAACACTGCCCCTGTTCTGTATAGCGTGCGCACATTCCAAGTGCAGATTCGCAGATCGTGGTCCTTTATACGTTTGCGGGGGTCGTCAACATTATGGGGGTTTGGTTTTCTTTTTCTTTGCTTTTTCATAGTAGGTTGGGTTTTCCGAGAGTGGGCAACTAACCCGACGCCTCAACCCATTTTTTTATAGTTCTTATGGGTGAACTCGCGGCACATATTAGCTCACTATTTCATCGGGTGATGAGAATAGCTCCCCAGGTGGCACCGCGGGGAGGTCAGTGTCCACAATTGAGATGAAAGAGGGACCAAGATAAGTCTGGGCTTCGCCATGTTAAAGCCAATCAAAGCCGTTGCTTGGTATCTATCATCCCCTACGCCACCCCCTTCGTAGTTACACACAGGTTTTATTCATCGATTTATATACGGTATATGTTTTTATCAAAGATGTTTCAGATTTAATGTAGATCAATTCGGTTATTCAAATAAAAATTACAAAATTATAAAATATTGACACTTATTGTGGGAGGTACCAGAGGAGAGGACAGACAGGTCCCAGGGCAGATCTAGGCTTCGTAAAGACAATCGATTGTGCCAGGTTTGATTCAAATCGGACAATCCATTGGATATTGGATTTATAAATATTGATAATGTTGACCCTTTGGGGGGAGGTACCAGAAGGAGTGGGCCAAACTTGATCTAGGCTTGGTTAAGATAAGAGGTTGTACAATGTTTGGTTCAAATAGGATAGTCCGTTCGCATGATAGTATAAAATACAGTATTTCACAATTTGCATTTTGTGTGGGAGGTACCAGAAAGAGTGGACCGATTTTCCCATCATCTTCGAACTTGAACAAAGTTTTAAGGAAATAATAAGATGTGCAAAACCAGCCAGATAGACGGAGAACGGACGGACATTTGTAAAACGACTCCAATATTTCCGAAGAGGATTTGGTTCAAAGAAACATGGGTCTAAAGTCAATATTTCGATGAGGCACATTTTCACCGTATCAAAGTGTATATACCCTCATTACCAATAAGGCTGGGATTATAAAAACTATCCACATTTTTCATTATGACATTCGAAAAAAGGGTAGTTTCTTAATTTTCGAAATACCTATAATCGGGCCTGATGTAATTTCTACCGAAATATGAGGGTTATTTCATTATATAGTCTATACTAATGCCAGTTGACCTATTGCGAATCCATATGTTCACGGTGATTTGTTTGGAACATGTGAACAAACCTTCTATTTGGCTAGATCAAATCGTGAACCGACATTTACAATTCCTGCCATTAATTTATTCGCTCCGTAAAAGTAATACCGAACCACATCCAAATTAATTCGATATTTACATTGGGAACTCAAAACACAAATGTCAGTCATATAAAATTATAGTTCTGATTTTCAATTAAGTTCATATGGGTTTTATAAGTTTTCTATATTTTAATTTTTTGTGGTGTTGGTAGCAGAAAAAATGACCACTAGTCTCCATTTTAACTTAAGACAGACGTTTTTTTTAAATCTGCGAATTTCTAAGTCGGCTTTGGTCAAACGACACTTATGGTCTGAATCCTCTGATATGTTTATAAGGCACATTATTGTTCATATTAAAGAGCATATATCCTCAATAGTGTAAAGTCTGTGAAGGTATAAAAATAGTACATTTTAGAGATCAGAACAATTTGATGTACCTCTCAATATTCGCAACTTATTTTATTGCAGGCATGGCAACGTCCAATGCGAATCTGTCCACATCGATTGTAAGAAGTGTGTACAAAACAATAAACGGGCTAGCACTTCTTACTACACAAGCGGCCGACCCAGATAATGTTGTTGCTTCATTACTATGTTATTGTGAACATTTTGCTTTTTTATTATTTGGCGCTGCCGATGTTGCTGCCACTGCTGTGTTGACTTGTTTGTTGTGCCAGTTGTGTTGGCAATGTTTTTGCTGTTTGGTGCTATGTTATCGACAATATTCTTGTGTAGAAAAGTCGCTTTCTCTTTTTATTATTGATCAAAATAAGACGCACATAAACACACACCATCCACACACACACACACACACACAAACTCCCTGACACATGTACATACAGTGATAAATAACAATCAGATTTGGCCAAGTTCTGGCTATGAATGCATAAACACAACAAATGTCTTTTAATGATTGATCTATTCAACGATGACCAAACAACAGGCAACAACAACAGCAATAACAGAGCAAAACAAAAAACAATGATCATTAATGTTGCTGACCGACAAAGCTGAATAACCGACAATAACAATAAAATCGGCAGAATAAAAAGAAATGCTTTCGCACCGCTGAATGGCATGGTGATGATCTAGCCATTGTCTTCAATGAATGAAAGAATAGGCCAAACGACATTTTGTAGAACATTTCAATGTGTTGTATTCTTAACGAACTGTATAATTAATTTTACAACGATCTATGTTTTTTATTTGCATAATTATACAACAAATTAAATAAGATTACGATCGAAAGAAGTAGGTGGGTCATATATATAGCGGTCGTTTAATATTTATCTATATGTAGAAACGTTTAGATTTAGGTAGAATAAGTTTTATAGCTTTTCTGTGCAGGGTATGACTTTTATAGATCTAGTACACTATAGGGTGTAAAGTTTGGACAAAAAAGGAACTGGTCACCCATCGGCTCCACAGCATGTATATATATCATTTTGTCGATAAAAGTAAAAAAAAGTGACAGTCGGTGTTTCCTACAAATACATACCCCCAGCCTATGGTTTGCGGATGTCTTCGGGATTACACATAGGTTTTATTATTCCCTTTATATACGGTATATGTTTTTATCAAAAAGATTTGTGATTTAATATTGATCAAATCGGTTATTCTATTCGCTTCAAATTAAATTTACAAGTTAATAAAATATTTACCATTACCAGAATGAGAGGTCCGACGAGTCCCACCTTCGGACATGATCTAGGCTTGGTAAAGATAATAAATATGTTGTACAAATTTTGGTTCAAATTCCATTTGCCTGATATTGTACTTATAAATATTGAAAATTCTGACTATTTGAGGGGGAGTTACCAGAAGGAGTGGTCCAATGGGTTCCATCTTCGGACTTGATATAGGCTTTATAATAGGTTGTGCAAAGTTTTATTCAAACTGGATTGTCTGTTTGCATGATATAAAAAAATTTATTTTAGCACAATTTTGACCATTTTGTGGGGGAGTTGGCCGATATTCCCCATCTTCGAACTTAAACCAAGTTTGTAAAAATATTACGATGTACAAGGTTTAGATGACATGGGTTACTCCCTCAAACCAATAGATTTTATAAAAATCAAATTATTATTATATTTTTTTTTCGAAATTCGAGCTATGTAGAACGGTACAAAAAGTGCTAAATGTGGTACGATGGAGTGTAGAATAGATTAGCAAAGGGGTTTTTGGATATTCCAACTATAAGCATCCGAAAAGTACTAAAATGTACTAAATTTGGTACAATACGAATGGATCGAGCTAAAAACTTGGGATTTGGAATGCGAATTAAGGTTGAACGGTAGGGTCGATATAAGAAGATGGTTTATACGAAAAGTACTAAACAGTACTAAATTTGGTACAATTTTAATTTGGAGAAACGGATGGAGCTGGAATCATGAAATTTGAAATTAAGATTACCGTCGATGTGTAGGATTGAGAAATGAGTACTGGAATGTTGAAATTCGGAGTTAGGATCACTGTTGAGGTGTAGAATTGAGCTATGTAGGAAGTTTGTGTTTTAAAAATGAAATCCTGAAATTAGGAAATTTGATATAGAGCTCAATTCATGAAATTTGGAATTAGTTTCGGAAATAAGTACTTCAAGGTACAGTATGGTGCAGATAGTATCTGTATGCTATAGATAGTATCTGTCGTACCATTTAGTACCAATTTCCAAAAGCAATAGTTTGTAAGTCGATATGAATGCCATAGACAAAGTCACATTCAAAAAGTAGAGCTCAAGATCTTGGTAACCGCTTTATGATAAATTGTTTAGTACGTTTTAGCACGAATTTTTACATAGCCTTTTGTATGGATTTATAAAAAAATTAAATCCCAATTGTGTATGTATTTATATTACGTTACGTCTACGAGAACTTTGAAATTATTGTCACTTTAGTGGTTTTGAATTTTTGGGTTAACGCTTTTTGCAAACATTACTTAATTTTATTAATTCAATCCACGTTACTGCCGCTTTAATGGCATACTAGAGCATGCTAATAAATATAAATGCTGCAACTTCAATTTGTAGCTTCTTTTTCTTTTCAACACTTTCTAAATGCCAGGTCAAATGAAGCATAAATCAAGTAAACATAAACTCTATATTAAATAAATGCCAATCTTGAGTATTTGTCCAATTTTTTAGAATATACAACAGAACATTGTACAATGACATTAACATTGAACATAACAAAAATCGACATTTTTGGAAACCAAATTCTGCATGTGTAATAAATCAATTAAAGAAATATATATTTCAATACAAAGAAAAACAAATTAACAAATGGGAAATTCTTGTCAAAATAACAAATACAGTCTATTTATCGGACATCAGCTTTATCGGATATAATATCAGAATATTAATCACTTATAAATATTTATTTTCGTTTAAAACAATTCCTACGAAATACTGGACCTTTTAAAATATCTAAAAAGAAACAAAAAAGTATACCCCTACCCAATTCTATTTCAAATACGGGAGGAGAACTTCTAATGCGCACACAAGTAAAAGTGAAAATATGTAAAAAAATAAAACATTCTATCCTCTTAGCGAGGCATTGCTCCTAAATTGTTCCGAGTCAATGTACCTTTAAAAACGTTATTGAACTTTCCCAGACTCTGTTTTCTTAACTCTTCCTCCCTCCCGCTCTCTCGCACGCTTACGCTTCAATAACAAAGTTCAGTGTAGTAAGGACGACTAACCTTTAAAATATTACAGCAGCAAATGTTCCTTAATGGCTGCTTTGTTGTTACAACAAACCAACCAACCATGGGAGTTATAGGTATGGAGATTGTAACAAAAATAAAATTCACAAGGATGCAAGGATGAATGAGAAGAAGAAAAAATACAAGGAATACAACAACATTGCTTTTGTCTGGGCTCAGTCTAATAACCTTTCGCTTTCTCTCCACCAAAGGAAATTCAAAAATCAACTCTTAAGATGATTATAGCGTCGGAGGAAGCAGCCGAACACACACATACATGACGAGGAGTAACGACCTAAAATTACTATCGAAACGCGCACGAATACACCCACGACAAAATGTATAAATGTATGCACCGAAAGGATGTAGTAGCAGGCGAGAGAGAGATTCGTAAGAAAAGGACCTTGTATTGATTATCCTGTACATTTTGTTTGTGTGTGAAAGTGAAAACGAACTTTTCACACAGTAGTTTGTGTAGGGAAAATGTTAATGCCAGGATCAGAAAATTAAAATGATGTTATAATCTTTGAGGTTTTATTGTTAAACTATTTTTGGCCGATCAGATTTTTTCCTATCTGAGAAGCCGAAATATAAATTACAAAAAAATGTTTTAACTGATAATCAAAGCAGTATAATCGGAGCAACAGACCATGGTACCCAAAACAACTCCAACTGGACTTTATCTGTCGGAGGATTTAAATTTCGAACCTGATAAAATGTTGCTACAATTCCCCATTGGTCACACTAAGTGTTGCCTGGCGGCATCAACAATTTCCATGGGATAGTTCAAAATTGTTTTGCGTAAACGTACTTAGTACGGTTTGACGTACCACCATGTGTTGTGTTGTTTACAGTGACTAGAAAAACATCACGGGAATTCAATAGACGTATGAGGCAGCAACCGAACGTCTGGTTCTTTGAAGTTGAGCCAAACCGCATGTGCAACATAAATTCTAAGTAGTAAATCACAATTTGTTTGCCTGAAGACTTTGGAGAAATTCAAAAAATTAACAAAAGAAGATACAGTCGAAATCGTTTATAACGACTGCATCCGCGTAAAAGATTCTTCTCTTTATTTGATATCGTATATAACGACATATGGCTTATACGATTTCGACTGTACATCAAGTCATTTTTGATCGTCCAACCCGTGGAATTAATGGGTCATCCGCCGAACAGTCCTTTAGGTTGTCGGATCATCATAGAACCAGGCATGCTTATAAATTTTCCAGATTTCCTTCAATGGGCAAAAATTTGTGGTGCGCTTGTCAACATTATGGCATACAGACCATTTCATTCGGAAATCGGGTTATTTTACCAACTATATTTTAATTGGTTTAGAAGTGGTATTCTCATTTAGATTCCAATATTTCGTATTTCAAAAATCACTGTACCATCATTCGGACAAAGAACATTTTCTTGGGGACAATGAACTGACGAAACCTACACCACCTCATTTTATTTTTTGCCACACCAGAGTTCAAAATAAACCAAGAGAAAAGGATGTTACAATATTTGCGAAACATCTAGAATTACATTTGAGCTGTTTTATTATTTCGAAGAAAAAGGTTATGTCAGCCGCTCGCCCTTTTGCCACGGGGTGCAGCTGAACAACATTTCTTACACAAGTTAACGGCATTTACAAGTTCGGTAAAATACGGTAAACAAGTGGTGGCGGTAAGAATGTGGCTGAGGATTTTTTAAAGGCAGTCCCTACTAAATGATTTGCTCGCTCTTCCTCACACTCCACTCTCTTTGGCTCAGTAAGGAGCCATCTATGTGGATAAAAATCACACAACAATGAAATAAAATATGATCCTCTTTAAATCTTGACCAGAAAGAGGAGGAAGAAGAAATGGGAAAGGAGACAACGAAACATATCCGATAACCAAACTACCAGTCAGTTGTGGAGGATACTAAATCGTAGTACAACCGGCAAAACAACAAAACTAAACAATTCTTAAAAGTTTAGAACTTTGTGTCTGTCCACTTGCTATATTTGTGATTGTATGTGTAAGTGTGTGGCCTGGACAAAGGAACACAGCCGGGAGAAGTGTGCGAGACCGATGCAGAACTTGGCCTGTAGAGAGTAGGTGCCAAGTGAACGAACTGTTGCCGATGTGCAGTGGTAAAGGCTGTGGTGTTGCTGTTGTGTTTAAAATGTCATTGGACTGTGCGTTGTTTTGTTGCGACTTAACCTTGAAACTTGGTGGCAAAGTTTGTATTTATGCAAAAGGACACCGACATTTTTCTGTGTGTGTTTTGCATGAGCGTGAGTGTGTGTCGGATGATTGTCCCTGCCACCACATCATCCCCAACAACATCGGTGTAGTGTTTACACTATTTGTGTTGTTGCTGTTGCTGCTGATGAAATAAAGAAGACGCAATACTCTGATGTCAGACATCAACCGTCCTAATATTTAATGTGTGAGGTACTGCACGTTTATCCATATACATTTGCTACAAATACAAATAAATATATATTCGAATGCATTTTTGTTTGTGTGAGTGGAATTTGCTGTCCGTGGAATAGTAAACATGACACAGTGGATTCAACAAAATTTAAAAATAAAATAAATATTTTAGTGAAACCTTTTAGAAAAGTCGGTAGTAGACTATGAAATTTTCCGATATAATTTTTACAGTGGTTGGCAGCAATATTGTTAATAATATAAGGTGTATGTTTTGGACTCTTGGCTGCTAATATTTTTTGGATTTTTAAATAAAAAATTTTCAAGGACCAGCAGAGTTTTAGGCGTGGATTTGTTAAAAAATTGTTTCAGGGACGACAGAGTTATAGGCGTGGGTTTTTTAAATTAAATTTTTCATGGACTAGGAGATTTTTAAATAAATTTTTTCAAGGACCAGCAGAATTTTAGGTTTGGATTTTTTAAAAAATTTTTTTCAAGGACCAGCAGAGTTCTATGTGTGAATTTTTTAAAATATTTTTTTAAGGACCAGCTGAGTTCTATGAGTGAATTTTTTATAATATTTTTTTCAACGACCAGAAGAGTTTTAGGCGTGCGTTTTTTAAAATATTTTTTTCAAGGACCATAGCAATTAAAGGCGCGAATTTTTATTATATTATTTTTTCAAGGACCATCACAGCTTTAGGATTGGGACCATCAAAGCTTTAAGATTGGACTTTTTAAATATATTTTTAAGGACTATCACAGTTTTAGAATTGGATTTTTTTAATAATTTTTTGAAGGACCAGCAGAATTTTAGGCATTGAGTTTTTAAAAAAATATTTTTGAGGACCATCACAGCTTGATGATTGGATTTTTTAAATATATTTTTATAGACCATCACAGCTTTAGGCGTCGATTGTTTAAATAGTTTTAGGCGTCGATTTTTTAAATTATTTTCAAGGTCCAGCCCAGTTATTAAATAATTTTGTTAAATGCTTTCAGCATGACTTTTAAACACTGTGTACTGTTTAGACGCCCTCCATTTCTCACCAAGTCAACTTAATAGAATTGAAGTTCATGTCATTTGTATGAACTTTGTTTTGTAGTCTTTTGTGGACACCATTTCATCGCCAACAATGTCAGTTGGCTACAGTGCAGCACAGTTCAGCGGTTGTATTATGGCTATTATGGCGCGCTTTATGGCTTAGTCAAACATTCAACGGTTTATGTATCCAATTTTTCAGTGGAAATTCAAATGATTCATTCATGCAACCAATCATCGGTCATCGAATGGTTGGGAAGTTATCAATAATTACCTACAACTTGTGGCAACTTTTGGCTGGTATGAATGTGTTTTTTGTTTTGACGCAGGCAAATTTTGTGAATTTCCATTTTAGGTCCTTTGACTATTTTGTTTCGATGCGTAATTTTTGGTGAATGTTATTTTTATCCTAAGTATTTTTTTTAGATTTCCATTTAATAATTGACTTGTTTGCTTCCAATCGAATATCAGTCGATGTCCCTTTAACTAGATGGCTAATTTATTTTGCGGTCAATATACTGTAATGTATATCGAACGACGACGACAACAACAACAAATGGCAGCAGTCAATGTCCTACTAATGTCGAAAGTAGAAAATGATTTGTACCAAAACAAAATTTATTTTTGACAAATCAAAAACACAAATGTTTATATATTGAATGTCTAATATTTTGGCAGTAACGAAAATAAAATATTTAATTTTCTGCAGAAATAAGAAAAAATATAAAAATGAGAAGAGTATTTTGAAACTTCAAAGACCAAATTAAATTATAAATATTAGAAAATAGTTGTAATAATATAATAATCATGATATAAATCTTAAAACAAAGTCTTGATTTTTAAAATCATATGTATGATAGGCTACGGGAATGGATTAAAATCAGTATTGTTATTGTCCTTACAAAGACAACAGTAAAATTAAAATTCAGTCGAGTACGCTTATAAAGAATTTTTATTTATCGTGAACACATTTCTTTGCACCAACGTTATAAGACATATTTTTCATACAAATCTTATTGCGAAATACTGATATAGCGAACTAATTTACTTGGTCTCAATTTTCTTTTTCATTGATTTTAAACTTGTTAAAAATATAATTAGAACTTAGTCCTCACAAGAGTAAACAAATTCAGCTGTAATGTCAGGTATATATGGACTTGTGTCGTTCCGTAACAAACTAATTAAAATTAACTATTCCGAACTAAGAACTATTTGTACTAGGTTCTATTATTTCGTTCATTTAGATCTTGCAGTTCTTTGGCCGAATGAACTGGCGTGTACTAATGAAAGAGTGAATTAAAATGAACTATGGAACGAAATGAATCATCAACTTCCTTTTTCGGACCGCTTCAGAAACGAGATTATCCAACTCCAAATTTTTGGAGTTGCTTGATCGGTTCCTACGATATTTATATGCTACACAACTATATTGTAAGAATATTACAGCTTTGTGTGGCCCAAGATTTTGAGTGGTTGGCCTTTAAATTTATACAAATTATATTGTTGTATGTAATAGGATGTGGCAGTTACGCCTAAATATTTGCAGGGTTCTAGCTATTCTGCTATTTTTTAGTATTACCACGACCACACTAGAGGCCGGATATGTAGAGTTGATGGCTAGGAATTTTAGCATGAGGCTCAGGTTATGGTCAGGTTATGATGACGATCAGATGATATATTGAGGATGAAATAAAGAAAAAACTTTATTGTTGTGGGGGAAGCGATCTGACTAATTCGAATGACTGCCATGATAATGAACAGTGAATATTTAGCGAGTCAAATGATCGATCGATAACAAACTTCATACTTCAATTCCAATCGATTTGTTTCAACTTCATAACCAAATGTATTGACAATAATACCAACATTGAAAAATCAATTTCAAAATTTGGGCTCCATTCGTCACTTCGTACCAAATTTATTATCATATAGTATTGTTCGTATATTTTTCGATTTCAAGATTTCAATTTAATTACTCCTCCACATACTAATTATTCTGTTCTAAATTTTTTATAATTTTGAATTTTTCGTATACTGATGATTTAAAAAATAACAATTTGTAATACCATCAATATGTGTGTTAATATTAACGGACGTTTATCATTTCGCTAACAAAAACAAATGTCAGATACTATCTATGAGTGGGAAATGTTGCAATGACCTCCTTTTTTCTCTTTGGTATGACTCACGGAAGAAATTTCTACAGCTAAACGTTTTGCAGTTAGCAGGCACTGCAACTAAATCATGGCATTCATTGTTTGCAGCTCAACTGGAAAATCTATTAATCATAATTGATGCAAATTGATTCCCATCCCACAAATGAAAACGACCCAGCACTATATCACCGGTTTTTTGTTGGTTAGCTTTTCATGAAACGATTTGGAACAATCTATGTTAGCAGACAAACGCCAACAGCAACGAACAAAAGGCGAAATGCAGACGAAACTGCAACGAACAGAAAGTTACCTTATCGAAGGCAGTTAATTTTGGTTTTGTTAATTTCATAATGACAATGCAATGACGACGACATCGACAACGGCATCGGATTCGGCGACGAGTAACACTGAAAAGTAGGCCAAAGAGAAAATCTGCAGTTGCAGCAGCAATCACCAGCAGTTATTAGAAAAAGCGGCACAATTCGCATGCAGTAGAAGAAGTCATGCAGGCATTTCGTACACTTTCTAATGTTGTTGCAAAAACCAAAACAACAACAGCAGCAAAAACAACAGCAGCAGAAAAGTGGAAACGAGGTAAGCAATGCCAATAGCAACATCAGTTGGATGCACATAGTCCTCGTCTCCACCCCTCAACCCGTTCGTGTACGCTCGTTGCTTGCTTGCTTCCACACAAAATAGAAAGCAAATGAAAATTGCTACCATAATACCTGAGACCAATATCTGGTATCGCATATCCGCAGAGGCTTTGCTGTAACAAAATCATTGCCATAAGTCCATCCTAACAGATACGGATGAAGGGGGTATACCTGCATAAATGATAAACGACCACAGATTGTATCATGTTAAGTGTGGCTGAAAAAAAAAAACAACATGGTATACATTCACTCATAATTATTCACCAATGTTGTTAAATTTAATAGACAAAAATATTTAGCGATTTTTACAAAGTCTACATGGAGTGTCTGTTATTTTTTACCGTTTTCAACACATTTAAATGTTTATCGGACGAAGAATATAAAATAAAAATTAATATTAAAATTCTATGCTGATTTACAACTTTAAATTTTGCACATGCAAAGGTAATATTTCAGTATTTTGACGGTATTAGCAGAGTATTTCCTGCCAAAGGTGGTATCATTTGACATTCTCGATTATTGGAGAGTGACAACATATGTGTAGATCTATTTCAATATATGTCCATGTATTGACATAACCGTTTGTATGGGTTCTCACCCCATTTTTGGAATATTATATGGTTCGGCTGAATTTCCCCGACGACGTGCTTATAATTTGGCATTCCAGGTTCTCGAAGGCGAAAAACATTTTTGCAGGAGATTTTCATTATTGGATCAAATTTTGACATAACCCCCCATATTTGTTATTTTTTATAGTCTTAGCCACAGTGGTTATAATTAGACATTCCACATTCCTGGAGAATAATAAATTCACCAGAGAAAAGTTTTCTTTATAGGCCATGTATTTTAAAGCCAATATAGAGGGAGATATTTTTAGCTATTATTTTTTTTTTTCATCACTGGTTTAAACGGAACGAACCTATCGGAGCGCTTCAATACCGAACGAGGATTCAGACAAGTTGACAGTTTGTCGTGTGATCTTTTTAAGACGCTAAGGTGAACAGAAATGGCACTTTGTACACCAAACAACACATGTTACTCGCCGACGAAATCGATATAATGGGTCGAACATTGCGAGCGGTAACAAACACCTTTGGACAAATTGAGAAGGAGTCTGCCAAAGCGGGTCTGGTAGTAATTGGCGAGAAGACCAAGCCGATATTATCAACGCACAAGACGTCCAGTAGACTCGGACCAACTGTGGAACTTGAGAACTACAGCTTCGAGGTATTTTATATATTTATTGGTACCGCCATAAATATAACTAACGACATCAGGCCACCTCCCGCCAGACAAAGCTCACACTTTACAAGACGCTGATACTACCCGAGCTGTTATATGGATCGGAAGCATGGGTACTTGCGCAAGCAGATGAGGCTGCTCTTGGATCTACGGCCCGATCTGTGTCGACGCGGACATACATAGTCAGTCGTATCGAGCTGCAGCGGCAACGGTGGCTAGGCCATGTTGTGCGAATGAATGAGAATGCCCCAGCTCAAAAGGTATATAAAAGCGAGCCTACTAATGGTTAAACGCAGAAGGAGAAGAACACGAATTAGATGGAAAGATCAAGTAGAAGATAACATCTCGGAAAATGGTCTTTCAAATTGGAGGAGATGCGCACAAGACCGCCGTGATTGGAAATCTTTATTAAGCTCGGCTTATGGAACAACAGTTCTGTAACAAGCTGGCTTGTTAAATAGTAAATATGTAAGTTTTAAACAGTTCACCCACGTTTTGTGATTTATTTCACTGTCAAACATCTTCAGTTTGGTCTATAATCGAACAACTCAACCGATACGTAAATAAGCAGAAGTGTCGAGTTTTGAGTGAAGATCTGTCAGAAGGATGACAATAAATACGAATGCACCCAGCCAAAGTCACAGTTTGTTGCGATTTATGGGCTGGTGGCATCATTAAACCGTACTTCGTAACGTAACCTTGAACGGTAAGCGCTACCGTGAGATAATACCCATTTTTTTTTGCCAAAAATGCTAGATCTTGACTTGCATGAAATGTGGTTTCAACAAGAAGGTACCATATGCCACACAAATTGTGCGCTTTAACGCCTCTAAACTATATTTTGTGGGACTATTTTAAAGCTCATGTCTATACAGACAATCCCGCGTCAATTGACACATAGGAAGACAACTTTGGGGCATTTATTGCTATTGATCTTAAAAATATCAGCATTTGCAATGATTTCTTCTTATACCATCCACAACCTACTAACAGACAATTGACAATTACATAGTCTCCATTTAAATGCCCATTGTCTTCCTCCACATGGTGGAGGGTATAAAAAGGTTATATTATAAGTATGAAATCTCTAGATCACTGTAAATATATGGAAGCTGTTTCAATTCACGACTACCTTTGAACAGCAGAATGTTATATGAAAATATTTTATCTCTAGAAGACTTATAAGACCTGATGTTGCATATTGAATTTTGGAATGTTATCCATCCATAACGCATTTTTATATCTGAAAAGGTCCGCTGTATAGTTCTTATATTTCTAAAAATACATGCCTTTAATCTGAAGATAAACACTCTCTTGAGGATAATACTAAGATCTTATCTTGTATTTATTGCACCTATAGGTCTTCTATATAAAAAGGGCCCGTTGAAGGCATTCGATGAATACATACTCTACTCACTGATAAACGAGTAAAGCTTCTGAAATAAATATAACGTTCGTTGGTTAAATTAAGTTGTAGATTTTGCTACAATAAGAAATGTATATAGATAATTTTTATACAAAGGAGTAACCTTCACCATACTTTGATAATGTTCGATGATAGACTATATTTGTTCAATCATATGCTAATGATACATATATCTCGCGACAACACCGACTAATATTTCCTAATATTTCATGTGGAGGTGACATGGAATAAAAATAATTTCTTAAAGTATTTTTGGCAACACTCTTCGTGCAACAGTATTTGATTGCATCGCTTTGCCAAACGGATGTAAGCCATCGTCATCGTAGCCTAACATTCATTCAAATACACTCACTCACACACAAATAAACATACATCTATGCTTCAACTTGCAACATGCAATGAAGCAACAGTTGTTGCAACAGTGAATGTGCATCGTGTTTCAGTTTAAAAAGTGTGTTAACTTGGATAATTTCTCTTTTGCCATAGCCGTGGCAGAGTCAGAGCAGCAACAGATTTTCTTTTTCATTTTTGTCTTTCATCTGCCATTACTTAACGAATTTTCCATTTTCCATGAAATGTCTGTAAGACCGTCTGTCTGTCTGTCTGCCCCTATGTGTGTGTGAGTGTGAAACTTGTTTTCCACTTCGACATAATGGCTTTTCCTTTTTGCTCTTTTGGGCCAACTGGTAATCATTGCCAAAGCCAAATGCCGGATTGTATTCAGTGTCAGTGTTAGCGAAAAAGTTGGTCATGTTATCCATTCAAATGCATTGTGTCGATGTCAATGGAAATGGTGGAGGTGATGGCGATGAAAAGTTCGAGGGGGTTGGGAAGGCCAAGTTGTTATTTGGTGGAAATCACGATCAGTGTCGAGTGCAGTCATGCCTTGACTTACAAAAAAAACAAAGGCTTGCAACACAGTTTATTTGGAGTTGCAATGAAATGTTGATAATTAGATTGTTGTTACTACAACAACTTTTTATGATGATGCTGTTGTTGTTTTTGCACACTCACACACACAACCATATATTGCAGAATGTTATGTTGGTGTGTGAGTCTTTGTGGCATAAATCCAACAAAAGAAAAAGTAAAATTACACAAAACGTTCAAATGGTGAAATGAGGATTATTTCATTTTAATTAAATGTTTGTAATCCGCTGACTGTTTAGAAATCTCATCATATTTTTGTAACATTTATTCCGAATAATAAATAACGTCAAATTATTATTTTCTATTTTTTTTATGAAACTCCATGCGCATAAGATTGAATATGTTTGGTATCTAAGATATAATAACATTTTTAATTTTGTTATCAAAAATAGGTAATTTTCCAAATAAATAAGAAATTTCATTGGTCCGCCATGGTGTTATTTTTTGTGCGAAGTATATTATTCTAGTTCATACTAGATTCAGACAAGTACTCGTTCATGATCGGAAATCATGCCCGACGTCGAAAAGGAATTTTCATTAATACTTGTCTAGCCCTATAAGCCCCCCAATTACTTATTTGCAATGCTACAAGTCTTCAATAGTATGCTCATCTATTTGCCAGTGAGTTAAACATCGTCGAAACAGAAATCGATATTTGGTGGTCTCCCCTTAAATGAAATAAATTGTGCAACATAGCGTATACATAATATGTTACGTATTCGATGAATACCATCTAATTGTAGCAGGTGCATATCCAAATACACCTAAGTCTGTTTTTACACTGTAGATTGGTTCCAAAGGAAGCCGTGTAAAAAATACATTGATCTTATACATAAAGGGAATTCCCCTAAATTAGTGCTATTCACATTTGCTTTGACCAGTAAACATTGTTTGTACGTGCTAAAGGGGAATTCACTTAAATCTTTAAGCTAGTGTTCGCAAACTATCGATACTATCGATGGTTTCAGACTTTTTTCTTTCATAAATACTTTATTGTGATATGAACATACTTCGCAAAAATTTAATTTGACAAAAAAAAATTTAGGTATATAAAATTTCCAATCGTGTAAAAAAATTAAAAATATTCAATTTTCAAACCGTGTACAAAAAGACCGTGTAAAAACAGACTTTGTTGTATTAGTTTGGGGAAAAATAAGTGTTTTATCGAAAATGTCGATAAAATCGGAGAAATGATCGAAGTTGAGCAGCATGTTAGCAGTCGTAATATTGCCCAGGAGCTAAAAATCGATCATAAAACTGTTTAAACCATTTACAATTGACCAGAAATTAGCCAACAGGAGAGGTGTAGTGTTCCACCAGACAACAGTGACTCGCCAGAAACTTCGGGAGCTTGGTTGGGAAGTTTTAATGCATCCTCCATATAGCCCGGACTTGGCACCAAGCGATGATCGTCTTTTTCTTGGATTGCAAAATTTTTTAATGATAAAAAATTGGTATCTAGGGAGGATTGTGAAAATCAACTACTTAATTTTTTTGCAAATAGAGAGCAGGACTTCTATGAGAGGGGCATTATGAAATTAGCTTTAAAATGGCAACAAATCATACAACAAAACGGTGCATATTTCGGACATTCCGAAGCATGTTAAATAAAGTCCTATAATTCATATAAAAATAATGGATTTATTTTTCCCCAACCTAATATTATGTTCACGGATGAATTAAAGTTTAATATTTAAGGCTCATACGCGAATAATTTTGCGGTGAGAATACCTACAAATGAAAGGCTCAGACCTCAGTATTGCAAGTGTACTGGTAAGCATGGAGGTCAGGTCAATAATGTCACTGAGCTGCTTTTCTTTTAATGGTGTTCGATTTATTTACGAGATTTGTGAAGTTATGGGTCGTATTGCTTCTAAAAATGTGTTGAAAACGCAATGGTTCCATTCACTAAAGAAAATATACCGCATGTTTGGGTGTTTCAGATTGATAATAACCTCAAACATACATCGGAACATATCAAAGGTTGTTTTCGGGAGTCAAAAATCAGGATTTTAAAATGTCCAGCAAAACAATCAGATATTCACCCTATAGAAAAAAATCTTTGTAGTATCATATATAACAAAATAAAAAATATTTTCACAAACAAACCGACATAATCTCTTCCCAAAGGTTCAGGATGCGAGGAATAGTATACCCACGGATCAAATTGAACATCTTATAGATTCAATGCCTCGTAGGTGCGCTGCCGTAATCAAAAATAATGGTTATGATGTCGATTACTACCAAAATTTACATGTTTATAAGAAAAACTCTAAAAGTTGCTTTAGTTTTAACCAGGCAAAAATTGGGTCAAATTAGTTTTCCATATAATACTCCTATAATGTTGAAAACCTATTTTTAAACTAATAAAAAAATCAAACATAAACTTCTAGAAATTTTCAGAATATGCAAAATTCAACAGTTAACTACCCACAAAGATATGGCTGTTGTTAGATCTTTGATATCCGTTGCATTTCGTTGTCGGTTACAGCAAAAAAAAAAAGAAAGTTTTAGTTTGCACTTTTTTGCATTCGGAATTGCAGAGGGGTTTAGGAGTGGAGCAACATAAAACAACAATACAAGTAATATCTATTGTGTATTGGCGTTGAATTTCTGTGGCACAGTAGGTTAGTCGGTTGGGTGATCTTTGTTGTTGTAAGAGTTAAGTGAGGCTAGTCAAATGTCGACTACAACAATGGAGGCAACAAAACGTCTCTAGAGCCACTACCACACAGACGCACATACACACATCTATGACTATTTTTTTCTTCTATCCATTCAAGTGCAAATTTTCTCTTCTGTCATTTTTTATGGCCGCTTTTCTAATACGACGAAGAAACAACAACAACAGCAATAAAAGAGACAGCAATGGTAAATGCAAAAAAGTGCATTGTGTAAAAGTTGCATTTTACCAACAACCAATTGTTGTCGGTCATACTTGTTGCACCGTCAAATGCAATAACACTTTAGGGATTGCGATTTGGAAAATTCAAGATACACAGGATTAGGACAAAATTTGCATATCGTAATATCAATCCACTATGTATCTACGCTACGAAATTTTCCAAATTTTGAATTAAAAATCACAGTATGTATTCCATATGCGAAAAGAGTATCGGCCTAAGATAACAAGACATTGTTTAGGACGAATTGCTCAAAATAAGTTTTTGAATGCTGACATCTCTACAAGAGAAAAATAGCAAACTAACATTGTTGTTAGGTAAATGCTTGTCTGTATTAGTGTACGTACGTAATTTTACTCTAAATGTTGTCGATGTTGCTCTTCCAAAGATGGCTGTGGTTTTTGTTACCGATGCAATTGTTAATAATAGAAAACTTTCATGTTACCATCAAATGTTGTGATGATGATGTACAATGGAGAGCTAGGTAGGTAGTGGATATTTGTATTCATGTTGGTGTTTGTATCTCTGTTACTAAGATGTAATTTTCCGATGCAATGCAATCCAATCCATTACAATAATAAAAATGCAATAATAATTGCATTTGTCCCACTTTACTTTCACTCGACAAACTGCAAACGGCAGACATGATCGTCGCTGTTCACTGCCACATAGTAACACACATACATACATGCAAAATGTTTTAATACTTCCATAAAAAATTATCTAGAAACTTTCATTTGTCTAATAATTAATGGAATCTATATATAATTGAAGCACGTAGTATGTTTTTTATCATGGTGTTCTCAAAATATAGGATTTGCAATATATCGAAATACCGATCAGCTTCGACTGCAATATTATTGTTTTCATATATCTCCGGTAGGGAGTCTACTGTGGAAAAATAAGTATATGTTTGGACTAACATGGTGATTGTGATAATTTCATATTACAGGAAAAATTATATTAGATGAAATGAAAATACTTTTTTGGAATAGCTTTGCATTACTCATAATAAGTTATTCGTGAAAAAATTAACAAAGGTATTATCTATATGCAACAAATAACAAATTAAATTCAAGAAGACAAGAATCTCTATAATTACCATAATTAAAAATATGAATAAATGTACATGGTCAAACTTGCCATTTTTTTAATATTCCATTTTCAAGAAATCGGTTTCTTTATACCCTTCAGCCTTATGACTAACGATGATACGGTGAAAATGTGATTCATCAAAATATTGGTTTTAGACCAAATCCGTTTCAGAAAATTTGTAGTCGATTTACAAATGTCCGTCCGTTGTCAGTCAGTCTGGCCGGCTGGCGCGGATGATAACTCTCAAACTTTGTTTATCTTCGAAGATGGGGAAATAAGTTCGAAGAAATGATTTACAGAAAACGCAACTAAATCCGCGAAATTAAAAAAAAAAATCATTTTGTTGGCTCTACTTTTACTTTAGCACGAAGCCTGTGAAATTAGTGGCTTAGTCACAAGTCCAGAAAATATTAAAAAAAAACTGGGTTGCATCAACCTATTTGAACCCATTTTTTGCATTAAAGTGGACACAGCTTCCGTTGTCAGAGTTTTTTTCATGGAGGCTGCATTTTCCGACGGTGGGTACAAAATATTTTCCTTCCGATTTTTGCATTAAAATCTTCTAGCAGAATTTTAATGTCATGACCAGGACAGCGGTCATATGCTGTTTCTAGGCGCTGATAAAATATGTCTTTGGTCTGCTCATCTTTGTCTTCCGTCGGAGCATGGGCGCAAATAAGACTAATGTAGAAGAACTTCGCTCTTAAACGGATTATAGTAATCATCAGCTGTAGTGAATCTGGAGACGAGGTCTTTTATTCTCCTGTTAACCATAAATTCGCATTCAAATTCATGTCTCGTTTCATGGCAGCTGTAAAAAGTGCGTAATCGTCTGATTTACTTACGCCTGACATTTTCCATTTCCTGTAAGGCAATAATATCGGCTTAATACTTCTTGAGTACATCCGCCAAAGCGAAAACTGCGCCTGTTACCTACAACGTGAGATGAAAGAGGGACCAAGACTTCAGTGAAGCACCCTGATTTCTGCAGTGTATTCCAATAAGATAATATTGAACTATTTTCGACAGAGTCCATGAGATCTTTTCAAATTTCAAAAACATTTGATTTTCGAAAAATTTCTAGGACTTCGCAATAGGTTCACAACTTTCCTCAAAAACACAAATACTTATTAACAATATTTACACATACATTCATATGACATACATGTGAAATGCTATTACATATCTCACTCCAACCATCGAATGTTTTTCTTGCAGTAAATATTGCAACAATCTGTTGTTGCACGACTATGTATAGGTGTACGCTCGTTCGTTTGATATAGTTAGAGGGATTGAATGCGCCTGTTGCTGTTACTCTGTATTTGCTGCAATGTGTCAGTGTGTCTGTGAGTTGTTTGATGGAAAAAGTAGGTCAAGCTCAATACCAGCGAGATTGTATATTTCTTGTTTTCATTGCCTTTTGCTTTGGTTTGTTGGATATATATTTTTTGTGCAACTTGCAGTTTGACGAACACGCAGACAGACAGACTAACATTGCTTCTAATCTCTCTTTTCTCTGTTGTTTATTTTCATTTGGAAACCTTTTACCATTCGACAAGCTTTGGATTGCAGTGGCTTGGTGGTGATGGTGATGCAGCAACAACAATAATGGAAACAGTGTAATAAACAACGGCAACAGTTGGCTGGCTGTGGGTTGGTGTTGCAATCGAGTTGTTGCATTTTCTTTTTTCTCTTTCCATGTATTATTATTGTTGTTGTTATTATTTAGTTAACCATTGTTTGCTATTCAGTGATGTTGTAAAGTAAGAAGTTGGCAACAAGTTTTCAAATCTGCGTTAACATAAATTATATTCCATAATATTGTCGTTGTTGTTGTAACTGTGTTTTGTTGTTGTTGTTGTTTCTAAATGATATTGACGTAGAGTTTTTTCCACTAAACCATCGTTTTCAATGTAGGTCATTTCGACAATTTCCTTGCACAAACAGACACACGCCGGAAAAGTGCATAGAAATAGAAAAGCAAAAACAAAATAAACGCTGCTAATAGTGTTTTTCCTGGCCTAAGCCATTCGTGTTGCGCCTTCTTTACTGTGAACGGTAATATGTGTTGGAGTTGACCTTTATTTGAAAACAAATACAGAAACGACGCTGTTTGTAAGGACAACTAATGCGCGGGTGTACACTTAACTGATCTTGGGAAAGTTATGCCATGGAAATGGTGATTGTCTACTTGGCATAGAATATGACCTTTTGAAAAGGAATAGGCAAATAATAATCATTTGGAGAAAAATTCTTTGTGGATGAACTAATATTGATCGAATTTGGAAACGTAGATTTTCACTTACGGTTCGTCGTCGTCGTTAAACATTTTAAATCCGATTAGGACGAACCGATACGACATTACATTATTTCAAAATATAGTAGAATAACATTAAAATTCGGAAGATAGTTGAAATCTGCTAACTAACATAAGTTAAGAGAAATTTTATAAAAATTGCAGTTGCATTTATTCAGTTTTTACAAACTTTACTAGATACGGTTCCATAAAATTCCACTAGAAGATAACTAATTATGATAGTTGTGTGGCTTAAGATTTTAAATTTTAATCGATCGAAATATCGGACCGTGTTTGAAATAATATGTTTGACGTTTTGACTGATATGCAATTGCAGACAAAATGACTACTAACAATTTAACTCTATGTTTTAGCCTATCAGAAATCCCTGTTCTGACGTAAGATTTTTAAAATTGTAAATTATTTCATTTTGCATATTAATGCACATGTATGTTCTGAAAACTTGGAAAAACAAATGAATCGTTAAGAAAAATGTTCCATGAACAACTTTTGACTATAAATGTAGGAGTTGTACATTTAAATTCCATTCAGGCGCTGAGGCATAATTGTAATAATGCATTTCTTATAATAATGATGAAATTAACACAAAAATAAAAAAATTAATTCAACTTTGGGTTCACCGGATATTCGGGTCATGTTACTGAGCAATTTATACTAGAAAATTAAAAAAATAATTCCATGATTGATAATTTGCCATCCCCCTCCCTGTGCGCCAATTAAAAACATTTAGGTATTTTTTTATTTTTTATTTTATTTAATTTTTGTTTAAAACTATTACAATAATGAATAATTAATTATAATTATATATGTTTTATTTTACATATAATATAGTTTACTTTATTTGTTATTTACTTTTGACATCTTCTCAATTTGTAACTGTTCCTTGAAATGGAAATTTGAATTGTTTTTTTTTATTTACATAGAGACAAAATAATATTAAGTATATAATTTGTTGTTAGTAATAAACTGTTTGTTGTACATTAACTTACAATTGTATATATTAATATGTATATTTTATGCGTGCCTAAATAGAAGTTTTTATAGTTGTCATCGATTTGTAAAAAAAGAAACGCATATGTTGATAAATGTAGAGCGCACGCATTTCAAGCCATTAATTCAAGAAATATTTCCATTTGCTTATAGGGAGTAAGTTATGTTGCTGTTACACCTCAAAACATATTGTATTTGCTTTGTAGCTTATTGTAGTTTTTGATTTGTGGGATGAATTTGCCAATAATTGGCGCCGGGTTGATGGGGGAGATTTAATACATGGAAATGATTTGCAAAATAATCTAACAATTCACACAACGTTCTATACAGATTTTCAAATAATGTAAAATAATCCAAATAACTCATTATGGTTGATATAAAAACGATCGGTATAAATAGTATCATCATGATATTGTACGGATGTAAATTAAAACAAGGTTTTCAATTCTTTTGGAAATGGCTAAAATAACGAAAAAATTAACGTCTATGCAAAATATTGGACAGTGTACGCATTTGTTTTTGCAATTCAGAATCCATTCTGGCTGCTTCTTCCTCAAAAATATTGCGCATCTCACTCAAGTTGGGCAACTTATTCGATTTTATATTTAAAATATCACCAAAGAATTGCGTCCAGACGTGTTTCTTTAGATAACGTGGCAGTTTCTGTTTAATATCCCAGGTATCACCTCGCTTTTGTAATTGCATATATTCGCCAAATAGCATAACATGCACTGTTCCCGCAATGCAAAATAGATCCGTTTCGTAGGACCACGAGCGCCCCTCTTGCATCTCTATACAGGTAAAGCCGTCCGTTTGTATGACTTTCCGGAACTTTGTCTTGTCGCCGTCGGGAAATAGCGTCATATCGATGGCACAGCCAAAATCAATTAGACGTAGTGAAGGAAAATGAAGATCGGTACTAGGCACACGCATCAATAGGAAATTATCTGGCTTGATATCGGCATGAATTATTTTATTCTGATGCAGGTGGCTGATTATGTTACATATTTGCGCGGAGAAATGCATGACCAGTGATTCATGCATTACTTTGGTTGTGGCCTGTCGAATTTTATTGTTGATGTCCAACAAAGAGCCGAATGGTGAAAATTCGGTAGCAATAATGCTGGCATTCGGCGCAATTATGGCAGTTGATATATCCATTAGACCGGGTAAAATATTAGGCGACTTTATACGCTTTAGTACCTGTACAAAATTTTAAGAAAGAAAAACATTAAAAATGCGCCTAAAAATTGGCTACAAAATAAAAATCTCTGAATAACATTGAAAAGCTTTCAGTGTATGGAAAATCAAAAAATTGAATTTGGGAGATTATTGATAAAACGGTAAACTTTAATTTAGAATACAAACTACAAAATATGTTTAACAATATAAACAAATACCACAACATACCTGATCGCATATATATATCTCCCAGGTATTTGCAGGTTTTTGAAATTTCAGTGCTACAACAGCACCAGTAACAGCGTCTGTGGCTTTATACACCGAACCATAGGAACCACGACCAATCTCTTTGTCGATATTAAATTGAATGCCATCGCCTAATGTCAACTGTCGCGTGTTGGCAATTTTGGGTAAGGGTGTTTGTATAATCTTATAGTTTTCATGGGCCTCACTTTCCGTTCCCGGAAAATCAAGCTTGGTAAGAAAAGCTTTACACAATTCACTGCTAAAGGGATCTATAGCTTCTTTGGCCATATGTCGTTCGATAGTCTCTAAGGCCTTGGCCAAACGCCGTTCTTTAGCCTCAATATCATGTTGGGTGGAGAAATAGGAATTCTCTTGATAAGTGGAAATATCAACAGCGTTACTTTGATTCAGTGTGGTATTGTTTAATGCTGAGGCATCACGGAAATTGAGTCGACCCACAGCATTGGATAAAGAACAATTTGAATTATCCAGAGCAGCTGCACTTGAGAATGAATAGTTGGCATTATCATTAAACGTAGCATTAAGATGAGATTTATTATTGTTATCCGAAGGGATTTTGGATAAACTATTATTGTTGTTGCTGGCATTCAAGGCGTTTATATGGCCATTTTCTGCTGATGATGAATTGCTATTGTGACAAGCCAGAACATGGAATTTGTTAGAAACTTTCTTTAATTTCGATGATTTTTGTCGCTTGGCGGAAGTCTTTGGCGTAGATGTTTGGCCCAAAAGATATGGATGGAAACTATGATTATTGCCATTATTCCGTTTCAAAGCATTTTCAGGCATAGTTGGCGAGTCAATCTGAAAGGAGATATATGTATATAAAAAGAAGTAATAAATGAAGGATGAAAGGCTCCTACCTCTGGCTGATGATATATTCTCTCAATGGTATATGCACTGTAGCTATTATTATTGCCATTAGGAGTTTCGGTGCCGGTAGTGGGTCGTTCTTTTTTGAATTTTATTTTAAGCGTTTTATTTTGAGATCCCTGGCTAGGAGTGTGCATACTAAAACGTATTGTAGAAGCTTCAATTTGATCCTCCAAATCATCTTGCGTATTAACGGCATTATGTTGATAGTGGACTTGCTGTGGCTGATGGTAGAATTGTTGCCGTTGTTGGTATTGTTGTTGCTGTTCCTCCTCTTCGGTATCTGGATTATCGTCATCCTGATCCTCTGTATCAGCACCAGCATCGTCATCTGCCTCCTCCTCTTCTTCGTATCCTTCTTCCGAAGTTTTTGTGTACTGTTGTGGTTGCTGCTGCTGTTGTTGTTGTGGTTGATGATATCCAGGTTGATAGTTAGTAACCATCTGTTGAGGCTTGTGATGAATTTGGTTAACCTGCTGATGGTTTTGCTGTTGCTGTATCTGCTGTGATTGGTGGTAATATATATTACTGTGTTGTACTTGTTGCTGTTGTTGTACATAATAATGCTGCGTTGTTTGTTGTTGCTGCTGCTGATGATGCACGGGTTCTTTTTTCAGAGAACCTATTTCTTGAACTTGGGCATGATTTTGTTGGGAGTTGGATTGTAGTTGTTGGGTTTGATTTTTTTGCTGCACTTCGGCCACAGATTGCTGTTGCTTTTGTTTCAGTTCTAACATTTTCTGTTTATATCTTCTTGCCCTTATCTCTTCCGGGCTATATTCTACGCCTTGGCCTTGTGGATACACTGTACTTTTGGTATAATAACATATTTTTTGTGGATCATCAGGCTCCTCCAAGAACAGGGCAGGTTGCCACGTCTCATGGTTGTTACGACAGTATGCTGGAAATTTCCTATTGGTTTTTAATCCGGGGACCTGAATGGAAGGGGTGTTGACTGTAGCCGTCGATTGTGCTTCTACAGCTGTTGTTGCAGTTTGGTGCTTTGTTGAAGCCTCTAACGCCCGTTCATACTGTTGGCGGGTCATATTCGTAGTGACTGCCGGTAACTGCTGTTCAACGGGCACAGTTCTTTGATTCTGCGTTGCCTGGTGGTTCGTTGCAGGATGAACGTTGTAGGCATGTTGCGGAACTTGCGTCGCATTAACAGTTTGTAATTGAGTTTGGTGGACAGTTGTTGACATCGTATGTGGGGGTTGTTGTTGATGGTGCTGAACATGAACTGGGTGTTGCTGTTGTTGCTGATTTCCCTGAACCTGAACATGCTGTTGATGTGGATTCCCCTGAAGATGAACTTGCTGTGGATTCCCCTGAACATGGACTTGTTGTTGAACTCCCGCTGTATAGTGAGTGTGGACCTGCTGTTGGTGATAAACCTGATGCGTTTGTTGCTGTCCAGAAGTCTGTGTCTGTTGCGGATGGGCAACTGGCTGCTGCGATGCTACAGTTTGATTGGGAGCAGTTGATGTCTGGTGATAGGAAACCTGCTGTCGATATTGTTGTACTGTATGCTGTTGTCCTTGCTGTTGAACATGATGAGCCGGAGCATTTGTGGGAGGATTTTGGTGGACGTAGGCAGGATGTTGCTGTTGTTGAAGCAGTTGTTGTGCATGCACTGACTTGGTGTACATCAGTTTGCTGTGAGCGTGGTGTAAGTCTGCATATGGTTGTGCCTTTTCTTGAAACGCTAAGTTGTAAACAGCTTCGGCTTCCTTAAAACTATTTATGGACTCATAATATGTGGCCCAGCCTATATAGAAGCAAGCGGCCTGCTTACCTACTCCACGCTGATGCAGCACTTGGTAGAAATGTAGTGGGTTGTTTTGCATGTCGATGTACTTCAACCATAAGCGCACCATTCTCAAGTCCTGTTTGTAGTAGTCACTGTGCTCGTACAGTGTCAGGCACCGCTCCAGTGTCTCGCGAAACTTATTATCAGGATCACCATGACCATGATTCTCGTACCAACAAATATAGTTCCACCAATGGTCTAAGGGATCTGGACCCTGATACAATGCTATGGCATTTTCCCATGCTTGCTTGTCCTTGAGAAAACTGTGCATCTGATCGGCAGACACAGATGACTGTCTCATGTACGAATTCATAGCCAAAACTTGGAAACTCAAGTCCCACTTGTTTTTGCAACGACCCCTTCCCCCTCCGATTGACACAGTTGCACTATCTGATAAACAAATGCAGTGTTGTCAGTTTCCACACAATATTTGGGATGTAAATAACCCCGCGTCAGCCGCGACAGAATTGACGAATTTTTCAAGACTCCACAATCAAGTCGTTCGCACCTTTTCTAGTCGATTCGTTTCAGTTCCTTTTGTGCCCTTCGGAACAGGCTTCAACTTCAAACACTTTTTAAACACTGCATTCAATGCATCCGAAATAAAACAACAACAATTACAATTATTAAAACAAAAATATCAAAAATTAAGAAAAGAATATTTTCCTCATTTCGTGTGAAGTAAGAATGTATAAAAGCGTAGCCGATTGGTAACCATGGCGGCGACAAAGCATAAGTTGTCGACGCCGTCATATAGTGGCGTCGAATCGAAAAGTTATCGACTAATCGAAATCGATATTTGGGTTCATAAAAAATGTAAACAAGGCGGTGCAGCATTGAAGTTTTTTCAGGGACATTTGGTTATTTTATCAGGAAGCTGCAGATCGCTTTTAATAGAGTGATAAGGTATATATACTCATTAAAGCGTTGGCAACATGTTACTCCATTTGTCATAGACTTCCTCGGCTGTACTTTAGCTGATTTCCATGGTCCATGCTGCTTTTTTATAAAGGTTATAAAAAGCAAGATCAGTCGTTTTTCATAAAAGAATTTCGTTTTTCCAGATCTCTAAGGAATCCACAGATACACATTCCAATGTTAACACCCTTTTTGGGACGATCATTTCTCGTCAGAGTTGCCCGGACGTACAATGGCTTGACATTGCCTTTAAGATCATTTAATTTTTCATTATACACTTTCCGAATGAAACTTCTAGAATATTTTGTATCAAATTATTCTTAATGCTTCCTATAATTATAAAAATATGCCACCCCATTTATCAATTTATGATCAATATTTTTAAATTTTTTGAGTAGTTCCGATTCCTAAATTGTTAATATTTCCAATTAATTTAATTTTTATTCAGCAATAACATGTATACAAACTATACATATGTTAAGAGAGCTAAGTAGTTCCGACCCCTCACATTAAATCTGCATTGCCCAATTTTGAGTAGTTCCGATTCCTAAATTGTTAATATTTCCAATTAATTTAATTTTTATTCAGCAATAACATGTATACAAACTATAAATATGTTAAGAGAGCTAAGTAGTTCCGACCCCTCACATTAAATTTGTATTGCCCAATTATTGTTAATATTTAAGAAATTTGAGTAGTTTCAATCCTCCCTTTTAAATAATATGTTTTTAATTTTATATATTTATATTATAATATTGTTTGAGCAGTTTTACACCCCTTTTTGATCAATGTTAATTAAATTTATCAGAATGAAATTTATATTTTTAATATTTTTTACCTTAATTTAAATTTATAATTCTACTAGTTTTATTTTACATAGTAATTGCCACTTTGAGTAGTTTGTCATCACCCAATAAAAATGTTTGCCCCAAAATTGCTATATTGGCCACATTCTTTCTATGTACGTTTTTTGCTCCCTTTTTGTTGCTGTTATCATTTCAATCTGAGTGCAGTTTGTTTTCTAATGGAAACAAGAAGAAGAATTAAATCACCCCAGAGAAAAACACAATCGCACGACGAAAAAATAATTAATTTCTAATTTTATTTTAATATTCCTTACTAAGTAAAATATTGTGGCGATTTACAACGTCGGTGCTACGAAATCTAGTTTAAGAGAAATACTAAATGCTAATTAAATAAGAGAAAGTGTTTAGAATTGCGAATTTACCAAAAAAAGTTTTTTATGTGGTGGTGCTCGTCGTCTTTTTGTCTTCAAATACCAAACAATCAAAGACATCATTGTCGTTGCATGTGGTGGTCTTGCAAACGCGACCGGGAACAGATTGAGGAAAGACATTGTCGACAGTGACAGCATAAGGCTGAGTCTAGTTTTCCAGTTAACAAGGCAAAAGAAAAACAAAAAAGAAAGCAAAGAGAAACAAAGATGGAATATTCTCAAGACCCCTATGAACTGAAATTGTATCAAATGTTTAACAGTTGTGATGGCCAACAGTGTGGCTATCTAGATGAACAGTCCCTAAGGAGACTCTGTGGTCTCCTGGAATTGAGAGACAAAGGAAAAGTGCTTATCGAAAATTTGGCAGCCGAGGGCCGTACCTCACACGTTACCTTTGAGAATTTCAAAGAAGCGTTGCTTAACTTCTTGGGCACAGAGTTGGATGGCGGTGGCAGTGGCAGTGGAGGCGGGAGCAGTTCAACAGCGAACGAGCAAAGTAAGTCAACAGAAAAGGGTGTCGTCGAAGACAACGATGGAAATGTCGTGGGTAAGTCGGAGAGTAATGTGAGCGACTCCTTGTTCTGATTTTCATAAAATCGCTGTCAGACTTTCACCGTAAAGGTATTACGTCAAATCGATACTCACTATCAGACAATCAAGATAAACCGTCTTTTGTTCGTATATACCCTCATATGGCTCGTACTTTAATAATTAGAACAATTAACAAATTTGCTAAAGGTGTTTTCCTTATCACCATATCGAACACCTAAGATAGATAGGTGATTGTTGGATATATTACATACATACACTTTTGGGGGATATTGGATTGCCATTTTCTATAAATAGCATTAATTAGTCTGTCTTACACAATGCTAGTAATCGATTGACATTTGCTTAGCTTTTAACATACCCATCGGAATTAATAGTATGTATGTGTGGGTTGTATTGCTTTTGGCTAAAAGAAATATGCGATAATTAATAACTACTGCAACATGATACATGTATGTATGACATGCAACGTTGTGAACTTATAAATTTAACCCATACATGGAATTGAAAATAACAGCACTGGATAAAGATGAGAAAATGGTGTGAAACCTTCATTAAACCATATTTGTTAACAAACGAACAAGGAACTGTTTGTAATATATCGTATTCAATATAGCCAATACGATATAAGGGTATTAATTGTAATACCCTTACAACCGACTTAAGTATTTAGGTTCGGTAATGATCGGTATGAGAAAAGGGTTTGGCATTCGTTGGGTGTTTTGATGATGATCAGGAAAGGGAACCTAGACTTTAGAAGAGGATAGCTTAAATATGTGCAATATTGCCTATTTTTTATTTTCCATTTTCAAATAATCGTTTTTTTTTGTACTACTTCAATGATCTTTGGTACACATATAAGAAAATTGTCCTGACTGCGAATCCGATAGCGATCAAAAACATATCGAGGATTTAATTTTGGGAAAAACAACTTAATATTATGCCGCTTATTTTTAGATTAAGTGCACCAGTAGTCGGCACTTTTAAACGTCGGATTTTCTCATTTTAAACGTTTCACCAACCCGAGTGCATTTTTCCACTATATTGTTTTTAGGTACATCTGTTTCGAGATTTTGTTTACTCCCCGATGCAATAAACGTTTGTTGAATTAATTTGTATTAAAGTTTAGTAAATTGATAATTAGGTAAAATATTGCCTTTTTGCCAATAGTCTGCACTTTTTTCCAATTGCCGTCATGTCATGTTTACTAAGTCGCATTTTAGTTAAACAAAAATTATATATTTAATAGATTTTTCTGATATTTTTATTAATAAATTATTATTACCAGACATTTCCATTAGTGTTGTATTGAACAAGTTATATAAAATAATTTTATTTATTAAAATATTACAATTATAAAACATGGTGCCGACTTTGGGAACCTGTTATCCAATTCTCGGCATGGCTAAATTACGTATTTCAGAGGTTAAAAGAATTTAAGATTAAAACCATGTCTTCCATTATGTAGAAAAGGTGCTTCTACTCAACTCGTGTTAACATTAACTGATTTTAAGTTTTTCGACTTGGAGTGGATTTTCAAAAAATACGTACTGCACGTGAACTACTCGAAATATTTATCGATTAATGTTGTTGTTATTGTTGACCTGTGATATGTTAATTCTTGTGGATTTTTGTTTGGCTCTAGGTCAATTGAAAAACTCGATGGTTATGGTTTTTAGTTTTGGTTTATTTTTATTTTCCAATATTTCGACTTCTTCGGAAGTTATCTTCAGGGAAATACGTTATGAGAGAAGCAACCGATTTTTATAACCGTTTAGCATAGACAAAAAATAATAATACAAATAATAATATTGATTTTCACTCATCAGCAATGTTTTACCGCTTAATAAGATCTACAAATTTAGCTTGGATGGTACAATCGCATACAGCAATTTATCTCTAAAATTAACCGTGCTTATAGAAAATTGTATGTGCTATGGTATGGTATTTAAAAAAATACAATTCTGAACATACAATTGATTCATTTTTGAGACTTTGACTTTGTGAGACTATAACCATGTGAAAAATTCATCCAATCCAAACAGGATTTTTGCTTTTCCATCGACTATCTTTCTGTCATATATTGTTGGTCGAAATAACAGCAAGTCGTTTTAAATGTTTGTATTCGTTTAGAGCAATTTCCTCCTAAATTACCCTTGTAAACACTTATTTAGATTATTTTCTTATAATTTATTTTACATGTAATACAATTTGGTTTTTTATAGCGTAAACAACGCTTGTAATACATTGTTTTCCTGATAGCCAAAAATGTAAATACAGTCTAAATTGTTTATAACGACTGTATTCAAAAGTCCTGAGTAAAGTTTTGCATTTTATTTGATATCGATTAAAACGCTTATATCGATCAAATTCTTCGTTCGCTTGACCGTCATAAACGAATTGGTAGTGTTTCATACAGAACGAAAGTAATAGGTTTTCATGACATCATTTAAACATATCTGTGAGCCACTTTTTGATAGAATATAATTCAATATTAAAATATATTACAATACATACAAAATAGTCAGGCTGAATCCCAGTTTGTTTTTATAAAAACAAGCTATTTATTTGTGGGGAAGTATGACATTGTCCACAAGGGAGAAAGGCAGCCGATTAAAGTATTCCTATAGATTTTAGTATATATTTACAAATTTTAAATTGTGTATGATTTGCAAATGATTTATTATTTGGAACGAATTTATGTTTGGTAATTAGTTTCATATGTGAGTACGTGAGATGCGAGTGATAGTAAAATCCTGTAATCTGTTATTGAGTATTAGTTTGAATTTTTATTGCGGTCATTTAAATCTTATGGCTTGATCGTAAATGAAGATTATTGCCAATAATAAATTGTAGGTAAACATATGTTCGGAAGGGACAATTGAAGTATGTGTGAATAGTTTGCCATTTGTTTTTGTCAGCAACAACTTTGGTAAGTCCTTACTACCTAGTAAGATGTTTTCGACCATTGGAAACACCTGACTTTTATAGCATGTCCTTTACTATATGACTGCTACATATTCAGGTAGACTCTTCGTCTAATCAGCTAGCTTAGCTTACACATGTGGGAAATTCTTATTCACGGAAGGTTCTAGAATGTGTAATCAGTCTACCTAGTTTGGTTCCACATTTCTCGAGTCCTTTAAATAGCCGTGCAAACTTGAATTCGACATCAGTTGTCTTTAAGACATATTGTGATAAAGACCGATCAGATTTTCAAATATTGCTTTAAAAGCGTAATCAACTAAGAAAAAATGGGTACTCATTTCTTTTATCGAAAAGCCAAAACATACGTCGATCCAACAATGGATGATTTGGCAAGATACTTACGTAAGATATGCGGTATTGTGATACGTTGAAGTTGAAACTAATTCCTCATTCCACCTTTTATTTGCAGAACGATCATTAGTTATTTCTGAACAACAACATCAATTGGATCAAGAAGAAACATTTATAGACAGTCCCCCAGAGTCTTCGGATCGAGAAGTTTCACCCAAGTTGGTGGTAGGTACCAAAAAATATGGTCGTCGTTCCAGGCCACACAACCCAAAGAGTGGAGATGCCAGTGTTTCGGATTCAGAAGATTCCACAGATGAAAAAGACTCCAACTCACATCGTGAATGTGTAACACAACAAGTTCAAAGATCCACGTCACAAACCGACATTCCTGGCACAAGACGTCGTCAAACTGTTGGTGTTACAGAAAGCAAACTAAAACGATGTGCTTCGTTGCCTGCACAAAGGAATCTATTCAACCAGAATAAGGCAAAATTACAAAACAAGGCAAAAATTGGTAACGATTCTTTAATACAGTTAGCAAAGAAACCTCTTAGCAGTAGCGTTGAATCTCTCGGTAAGTATTATTTGAAACACTTTTAGTAGGCCAAAATTGGTTTTATTTTTCGAATTCATTTTCTTTCTTAACATGTCAGTGCTTTATTTTAACCTCAGCAAACATCTTCTAAAGCTTTTGTTTTCATTATTCGTAAACTTGTCTTATTAACGAAATGGGGTCATATTTCCATTAATGGGCAACATCAACATTTATAAATGGGGAAAGCATTTTGAAGAATCTGTTCAGGCGCTTAGGTTTGAAACAGGAACAGTTTGCATTGAAACCACTTTTGATTTTCTAGTCGGCTTCTTGTACACACTCATTAAATCGTCATTGGCTTTCTTAAGCAGTGCCCTCATTACGATCTCATTCAATTCATACTTTTATTGCGCACCTTAGCCTCATTACTTCGAACAAAAGCTGTTGTTTTCAGCAGTTAGTAGTGTCTGCGTGCATCAGCTAGCAGAAACAGCCTATAACCAAACTAAAATCATTAAAATTGGCCAATTTTCACGAATTGGCTTCTTTCCTTTCTTTGTCATTGTCATAACCTATTCAATAAGTATTCTGCCTAGGCTTTTGTGATTGTATAGCTGCTGTAGCTCTGTCAGTCGTCCCTGCAATGTCGTCGCAGACATCTATGTGTCTTATTTATTCTTCAAGTAATGCTTAAAATTGTATTTGATATCTGTAATATTTGGATAGTAAACATTTTGACTTTATTCACTTTTCAAATTCACAAAACAAAATGTAAAAATATAGGTTTGAAAAATCTTTCATCTGCCATGCACGCTGTTTGGAGTTCCTATGAATGGGAGTTAAGCAAAGCTCATTTAAATGCCGGACAATTGACTAAAGGTTTGTTTTGAATTGACTTAATGGCAATAAGATAAATGAAAAAAAAATAAAAATAAAAAACAAAATATCCAAATACAGAACAAACATTAAAAACGGCTGGTGGTATAAACTACACGCTCTTTTTAGAGTGGTCTAATCAAATAGCTGTAGTAATACATATGTAAAACATCCTATGAGAAGCACCTTGTATTTAGTGTTTTTTGTAGAATCAGTTCTAGCACACCCTATATCTATCTTTCTAACTTCCACTTTTCTTTCTACACCCTTAACGAAATCATTTTTTAGTTTGTCTTTATTTTTCCTTTTGATTTTTTTTTAATTCACATAAGGTAAAATATTGAATATAATAAATATGGAACTGATTTTCATGTAGATTTTATATTGCAATCCTCTATTCCGTATTAAAGGTTCGGGTTTTATATATTAAAAACGTGGCATTAATAATTTTAAAAGACTTAACTAACCCAAAATTCAATATTATTTACCAGATACTCCCGGTTTAATGGAAACCCTACCCGTCAATACCATTTTGGATTTGTGGGAACGATCAAACATACCCAATGGTCGTGGAATTCTGTTGGCATTGGGTTTTGATAGCGATGAAATAAATTTGGCCCAATTGAACAAGGTAATGGAAGAAGAAATACCAAATTTGGATGAAGAGCCTCAACAGGCATTGATGAAGGCCTGCTTGGCATTGCAATCAGTGGAGTTGGCGAATTTAAGGCAAACTTCTAAACAGCTACACGATGAGAATTCTAAGCTTAGATCGGATAATAAGGATGCCAACAGACGCATTGCTTTATTGGCAGTAGAAATCGACGAGAGGCATGCTTCGCTTGAAGATGCTACCAAAAAAGAAGTAAGTATTTTCGATAAAGAAATCATTTGTCTTAAATCGTTAGTTTTTTCTTATGGATTTGTTATACTAATCGGTTAATCTCTTCTTACTTTTTGCACAGATTCGTCTCTTGGAACAAAAACATGCCGGGGTTGTTAGAGATTTAACGGCTCGTTTGGCTAGTGACCGGGAAAACTGGTGTAATCTCAATTCACGTTTGGAAGCACGCATTAAAACCTTTGAACAAGATGAAATAAAATTAAAAACCGAATTGGAATTAGTACGAAAAGAGAACGAAGACTTGGAGTCTGAGCAGCATAAAATGCAAAAACAAATCACCGAATTGCTGGAAAAAAATATTGAACTCCAACGTGAGCTAACCGATATGGATGAGAAGAAACACGACGGCCAATATCGCGAGTCACACGACAAGAGTGTGGCGGATGATGAAGTTTTAACTTTGGTAGAAAAAATTTCCAAACTACAGTTAGAAAACTGTAATTTGCGGGATAAAAATGACGAACTTATGGCTGAAGTTGAATCATTACATCATGAAATGAATAAGATGAAAATAAAGAGTAAAAAGGCAATGGCTTCTCCAGAAGAGGCCACTGCGTCCAATCAAGAAGAAAGCGACACTAATTCTGGAAGTACTGCTACCAAACGTCGTGGCGATTCACCAACAAAAACAAGGCTCATTGAAGAAAGCCCACGTCTAGGAAAATTAAGAAAATGCGCCAATGATGAAACACACACTTGCAGTGAAAATAGTGACACCAGTGGTGAATGGATGGCTTTAAATTCGGAATTGCAAAATTCACAGCAAACAAAAACATTGAAGCAGGCCCAAGAAGAAATTGAAAGCCTACGTAAACGTATTAAAGATTTGGAAGAGGAATTGAAGGTGGCCAAAGAAGCAGCACCACAAAAGGTGGTTATTGCAGATGGTACGGAGTCATGTTCACCCACTCCTGAAGAACGTTGCCGTGAATTGGAGGCTAGTTTGGAACAAATGCAAAAGGCCTATGAGGATTGTGAAGATTACTGGCAAGCAAAATTGACCGAAGAAAGGGCCCTATTTGAAAAAGAGCGACAAATTTATGAAGAGGAGCAACAGGAAAGCGATAAAAAATTCACTGAGCTTATGGAAAAAGTACGTGAATATGAGGAACAATTCAGCAAGGACGGTCGCCTTTCGCCCATCGAAGAAAAGGATATGCTGGAACAGCAATATGCTGACTTGGAAGCCGAAGCTGAGGAAATTCGAGAGAATGCTCGAAAAATGTTTGAAGAAAAATCTCAAGAAATTGAAATGTTGCAAAATGAAATCGAAGATCTTCGTTTGCGTCTGGGAGAAAGTGTTGAAATTTTGACTGGGGCCTATGAACTAAAACCAGAAAATGCTGCCAGTAATGCCATGAATTTGGCCGAATCATGCAGCCCCGCCAGCTCCCCTATTAGCTATCTGTGGCACCAAAGCACCATACAGGAACCCTCGAAAAATTGTCAACAGTCTGTGGATAATAATTTACCTACCCTTATGCCGGTAGCGCCGTTGAGCAATAACGCAGTACGGTGAGTACTTAATTTGAATCCCTTCGCCTACATCAAAGTACTATAACTTGCATAAATGCTTTTTTGGAAAGCAAAGGCAATTTCATTTCCACTTTAATTTAATTTTAATTTAAATATTTTTTAAACCCCACTCATTTTTTAGCTGCTCATTTCCTTTGATATCCCATAACATGCAAGTGCAATTTCCAAAACGTTTCCTTAATCGGCTTATCGGAAATATTTAATATCTAACCCTATCCCCATGACACAATCCACCCGCGCGTCCTTACCACATAACAACACCCCACAATAGTATTAACCCGATCCATAACACTTTTAATTCCATAAACCTGCCTTATGTAAATATTCTAAATAAATGAACTTTAAGTTCAGTAAGGGATCTCATAGAGAAAGAAAATTGGCAACTAAAATCTAAGTAATGCATTTATAATTTAATTTTATTTTAAGCTTATTTTAAAATTGACAACTACTAATAGGTGTTATTTTATATTTATTAATAAAAATTGTATATATCTATTGAATGTGCTGACATATATTGATATTTTTTTGTTTTATTTTTATTATTGTTTGGAAAGTACCGTTCGTTCGTTTGTTGTTTGCATGATTGTGTTTGTGAATCGTCGTTCTATTTCTTGGGTATTACATTTGGTGAAATGGTGGTACAGATGCATCATATAAGATTGTCATTTGAGACTATTATGTGTAGTGTACAGATCAACGAGACAGCGATTCTAAAATATTAACAAGTTGGAAAATTTAAATATATAGGTCAACCATGATCGGAATATATAATATTATTATATGGTGCTGGTATTTTTAAATATAATTCGATTTTTATTGGGCAATTTCTGGTTTGGTAAATTTGATGGATTATTTATGAAACACTTAGAATAAATATAAGAAATAAAATGACTTCAATGTTTAATAAGTACGAAGAGTACACGTTAACACCCAGTTTGTAATATTTGTGCGCGCGTTCTTTTCTCTATAAGTGTGCCTAAATAAATATATCATATGGATATATAATTAGAGATTCATATTAAACTTGATTTAACGGTGTCACTCGATTTGATGTATTTTAAGAATAGAAAGTCACGTACTAATCTGTTCCATAAATAAGTTCATATTGAAATTTTAGAAACTTTTTCATACTCAAAAATAATAAAGTCCACGTGTGTCGACATTATGATATAGTTGGTTACGGGAACCCAACATATATGATAAAATAGACAAATTCTTGTACATACACAAAGAACTCATCTGCTACTCAAGAAATAACACACGAAACTAACAAACAATTGTTGTGTTGTCTGCATTTTTCTTTTGGTTTATTTTTAGTCTAAATTTAACAACTTCGGAAACTACAATTTTCAGCACACCGCCACAAACATCGTTGCAGTCGCCGATAGAGAAACCCAGTCAGTCACAATCGCAAAATACTGCACCTTCCGAAGCGGGAGATGTTGCCGATTGTGAAACCTCCTCGACAGCATCCGGTAAAAGTTTCGAAACGCACAGTATACATTCGAATCACAGCCTACAACAGCGTAATATACAAATGGCTAACAAATCCAATGCCAGCATAAAGAATAGTTCAACTAGTCCAACACCGAGTGTTATGAAAGAAGAGCTAAAGCGTTTGAAATTCTTTGAACTTTCACTAAAGGAACAGATAAAGGATTTATCTTTGCAAAGGGATGGTTTGATAATGGAACTTCAGCAATTGCAAGAAGCTAAACCAGTGTTAGAAAAGGCATATGCGGTAAGTTTTAACTGTGTCCACTAGACGCTTATTCATTATTTTCCCCCGGGGTTTTGTCTATAAAAGTTGTTTTGTTCGTATACTTGTCTCAAATAGAATTTCTTGTCGATTATTCGAAATTAATTGCATATTGTTTTTTTTTTCTCTTAACAATGTTCCAAGTATCATGCAACACTCTCAGTCAGAAACATGTTTACAAACTCGTCCTTAACCCTTTGACGTATCAATTAGCGCAACGAAGTTCGCTTCCAACTGTTAGCACACAACTTGCACTAAGTAAACCGGGTTTGATGCAAAATTGATAATTAGACAACTGATTTGCATTAGACTTTGTACTCAACTGCAACAATTTTTTTGTTCACATTATTAGCTGAAAATAACGGGAAAATTGCACTCTTTTCATCAAATGTACACTTCTACACACCACGAGTTAAACTCGTGATAATCAATTTAGGCACAGAAATTGTACCACGAGTCAGACTCGTGGAAATACGTCAAAGGGTTAAAGCATCTAAAATCGATAAAATGTTGTGAATGTAGGAAATATTATATAAAATTAGAATATAAATAATATTCTATACCAGTCAGACGTTGGAATTGATCACAGACTGATATAAATTTTACATTTTATTATAAGAACAGTTGTTATTGAATATATCGAAATCAAAAAATTGTATACAAATTCGATGTATTGATCATTGCAAATATTTGTCTTTTATATAGAGAACGGCACATCCATCATTAATTCAAAGAGTTAATCAATTGGAATTGAAAAATCGTCATTTACAAAATGTCATCAAACAACAACAGCAGTACACAGAGTCCATAATGCAACGTAAGTTGAAGAAACGTAGGGAAATAGTCAAACAGTAATTGTATTTTTTCTTTTATTAATTTTTATAGAATCTTGGCGCAATCACCAGATAGAATTGAATGAATTGCATGGTCGTTTAGAAGCTCAGGGTGCGTTGATTGTTGAACAGGTGCAACGTTTACAAAAGGCCGATATATTGGTCAAAGATTTGTATGTGGAAAATTCCCATTTGACAGCATCGGTGCAGAGGCTAGAGCAGCAGAGGGTACGTGCTAGTATGCTCCAACAGCAGCCCCAACAAAGACCAAATTGTTCAGTACTACCAGGAATGCCTTAAATTGTTAAAATATGATATACTACACGCAAAGATATTTGAAGGATATAAGTTAAAGGTAAGAACTCCCCCAGCATAACCCCGAAAATGCAAAGGATGTTCTTGGAAATTGACGATTGTCATTAGGAAATGTATATGTTGTTATTGTAAGTCGACATTAAGCATCCGTATTTGCTTTAAAGCGTGTCTGCGTCACAATTATACGCAATATTACCGAACGGCCACCACTCGGAACAGTTTAAGACTTTTTTATTTATGCCATTAATAAGAACCAAAATTATTCCAATAGTTTTCCCAATCTCTAAAAATCTATCGCCACAAATGAAACTAGAAAGGTCATAGCACTGCAGTTGTAGCCACAATGCCTTCCAATAAACTGCAACTACTACTAATATATACTAATTCTAACAAACACTAAATATTTAACTAATTTTAAACCTAATATTTTCGGTTACAACGAAATAGAAAAAAGACATTTAATAATCCAATGTACAATGCCAGAAACAAACGAAATCTCTTTGAAATCCCAAAAAGAAATAAACATTAAGAAGATATTTAGTTATGTTGTTAAAATGCGCACAAGACACTAAAAATATGAATCGTAGAACAAATTTTATTTGGCGCAGTATTTTGTTTAGACAAAGCCCATAGTTTTAAAAAATATGTTTATTCGTAAATAGTGAAATTTGTGTGTTAAGCTTGCAAAATACTTGATTGTATTTCTTTTTCGTTTCTTTATGAAATTGTTGATCGAAGTAATATACTGCTTTTGCTCATTGCCTTTTTTATAATATTTATTTGAAAAGTACATCACGTTGTGTATATTATCCCTAGACAAATTAAAAATAGTAATATCATCATTTTCTTTACAAAAAGTAATACTCAAATTTTTTGTGGATCATCGGTTTTTAGAGCCGCCATGTAATACACTCCAAATATTTGGTTATGGCTTTTAAATTCTTTCTCTGACATTCTCTGGCCGAGTAGAACTCGACTTGTTGCAAAAATATAATCTAATAATAAAAAAATTTACCTAATTTTATTGGCAAATTATTACAATTATTTGAACAAATGAAGCCATAAATAAACCAAACAAACCAGTAACAATTCTTAAACTCAAGTGATCATAACCATATTCTAAAGTGTAGATTACATTATAATTTAATTCCCCCAAAAATAAATTACATATACACATTTCGTTAAATAATTCCAATTATATTCAAAATACAGTATTATGATGATATTATTCGAATTCTTATCCATTTTTGAATCTATCTTTAATTCTTACAAAAACAACATTATTTAATAACTTTTAACTATTATTTCAGTCCAATTGTTTTATTTTTAATTGCATTTTGGCAATTATTATGAGAATTTTTTAGAAGCTCTCCTGAATGTAGTCTAATTGAAAACATTAAAAAGAAATTCGATTTTTATCGATGTTCAAATAATTGGTGATTGTTTAAATATATATAGATTTTTTTATTTTTTACTCATTGGATCTTGTACATATCCTAATTATAACAAAAAAAAAGTATTAATATATTTATCTTTATGTTGTAAATGTTTGCTCCACACCTTACCTCCTCCCTCTATTACAAAATTGTAAGTAATAACAAAACTAAATTATTTTTAATTTTAATATTTTTATTGGATACCCAACCCTGTAAAATTTTTACTTTTAAGTTAATTATTTTATTGTTACTCAATAAAAATAAGGAGACAAAAATTTTAATTAATTGAATGTTGACTTACATTTTAGAAAGAAATAAACTGAAAAAAACGAAATATAGACGACTAAACTTATTGCAAATTAATTTTTAAATACAAATTCCACAACACAAATATGACATTAAAACGAAACGTTTATTGTAATAGTTATAGTTTATTCAAAAAAATGAAATGAATAATGAAGAGAGTTACAATTAAAAATTATTTCAATTTAATCATCTCTGTGGTCTTCTTGTTGTTCTCCATATACTACCGGTAAGTTAATCAACATGCTAAAGAGGCGACTCCTTTACAAAATGATGTAGAATGTAATGAAAAGAAAAAAATGTCATAACGAAATTCAACAAGCATGTACATGATTATGTTCCTTACAAAAGGGATCCGGATGTCGATCGTTTATTGCTACAATTGCCGTTGGCATTTCTCGATTGATGAGAACGACAACGTCTTGCCTGTAGTTTCTTCGATGATGGCGATAATGGCTGATGGGATCTGCGAATTTTTAATTTATATATTTTTGAATTTCTTAGGGGCATAGCATCATCCCTGAATTTTGCAAACTCTTCATTGGCAAATATTGGCTCTATTTTACTACGAGGCTTCACATCAATGGAAGGCAGTACAGTTGTTTCACCTGTTGAATATCCAGGCGACTTTAATGTGGTTACTAAATCGTCCACTGTTGGTTTTCTAGAAATCATTGATGTTAAAGTATTCCATAAAATATTGGAACTTAAAGTGGTCTCAGATTCTTGCTGTTGATTAAGTGTAGTATAAGTGTGTGCTTCCATGGTTATCGGACTAGAGTTTCGTATTTCTCCATCAATATTTGGCGCAGTAACAATTATCCCATTGTTAGTAGAGGCTGCCACCGTCGGTTTTATTGTTGAAGTTGTTGTTGGAGGATTAAGAGTTATTGGTTTAACAGTCAAATCATTTTCATCATAATAATAATCTTCATCGTTATAACTTGTCTGTAAATAAATACATGAAGGATCAGAGTTTAAAAACAATGTTTTTTAATAAATCCGAAAACTTTGATTACGAATTGTTCTATTCAATACAATAAATACATAAATATATGTAGTTTGAAGAAAGAAACATACATCTTGAAACTCATTTTGACCCATTTCAATAATGGCCACATCTTTTATCACTACATGGATATTATATTTTCCGCTTTGGCGTTGATCGTAGACAATACGCCCAGTTTCTTCATGTGGTCCATCTTCATCGGGGCTCATTTTGACGCAAGGCAAATGTGTTACTGCCACAAACAACAACAATACCACTGCAACATTTTCAACCAGTTTTATTGATGATTGCATTCCTTTCGTGTTATAAATTGCCGTCCTAAAACAGGTGCAAGTTTCGCTCTCAACAACAAAAATAAGACTGAACGAATGTTCAACCTCGAGTGTCCATGAAAGGGCATATTCTTGAGGATTCTGGATGAATGACGTTGATGTTGAAATGCAATACCGGCTTTAGGCTAACTCTAATATAGTAAACACCAACACTTTTTTTAGATGGTCAATGAATTTTATAATCTTGCATTCTTACCACCTTTCTGCTACTTGTTGAGTATATGTTGTTAGTATGTGCACTGTTTCCTTGTGTTTTATAGTAGTACGATGTAGAGTGATTTGTGTGAAGAGCAAATATAAATGTATGTAGGGAATAGAAATCAATGTTTGCTGTCGTTTAACACAGGGATGGTGTTTGTATTTTGTATTATCAAGTTTAAATAATTCATGATTATGGCGTGGATCTAGAACTCTCCCAGAATAGTTTATCTGCCTTAAAACGGAGGAAACATATTTATCTAGAAAACGAAATTATAAGATGTTGGTATTTATGGCAACACTACACTTATTTTAACTAAAAATTAAAATATATATTTATTTTTTTATATGGTCCAGGGACCAACGAAATTGGTCGCTGTAAGCAATATCAAATAAAGGGCAGAACTTTTTTGGGACTTCTTGTTCTAGTGTATTGGAAGTCAAGCTGATTATTGAGCTTAGGTAATGATTATAGCGAGTCTATTGTGTCATTAGTTGGGTATCTTTGGGAAATTTAAGGCCTGAAGTGTGTGTTGCGAATCTTGTCTATCATATCTGAATATTGTACAAAACACATTGATTTTGAAATTTTAGATTTTTGTAATAGTAGAGCGCCGGAGAGGCGGACATGTATATTATTAGTCTTGAACAAGGCCTGAATTGTTAAACAACCATAACGTTTTTTGTATCGAAATTACATTCCAACTTTAACGTTCAATATTTAGAACTCTTCCGGTTTTGTATGCATGTTTTATTCTGTCCATCATATGGAAATATTCGTTTGAGACCCAATAAATGTATGTGCTCTCTTCCAGAACTAGCGTGAGTTTTCAATTAATTGAAATTGTTTTATTAACATAAAATGTTTTTACCACTTTTGAGTACGTGAACAGACCAGTTCTGGATCAGAATACGTCGATTTCATCATATCTGACTGGTGATAGAAATATTTAAAGTGGTATATGTCGTTCCAAGATTTGATATATCCCACTAATAACGATGTCGCTCAACTACTATATTTTAAAAGTTTTAAACGCATTTCCCAATTTATTTTAGGTAACTGTATATATCAAATAAACAATAAAAACACATATCATTTTTGAACGAACCTCGTAGCGTAATTTTGGAATGGCAAATCGATAACAGTTATCGGAATTGTGCCAGCTATTGAAATTCTGCTGTCAGCTGATTGTCAGAAGCTATTTTGACAGAAATTGTTAAATGGAAAGGGGTCGGATGGTGGTGGTTGTTTTTTATTGTTCACCCAGCAATAATTTTTCGTCTGTGTTCTATCACTGAGCTATATCCCCAATTCAAAGAATAAATTCGTTTCGTCATTGTTTGGCTGAAAAAATTGATAAGTGGCTATATTGAGAGTAGACAAAAATGCTATTCAATACAGGCACAAATTGAAGAAAATTGTTTGTTCTTATGGTAAATTGTTGTTGCGTACTTAGAATTTGCAAAGCTTGTAAAATTTAGCCATCAAAATGAATAATTGGCAAATGAAGTGTTTTATTTTGATGACAACATATGTGTTGGCGACATGGGCTATGGACTCCGTAGTAACAACGGACATACCACCATCATCGGGAGCGGGTGCTGCTGGCCATGATGCTACTCAGGGAGATACTCCGGTTAATACACGAAATGTTGGTGAAGGTGATTTGACAGTCCTGTGTCCCAATATGGTACGTTATGTCTTTGAGAGTGCCATGCCACACGATGAATCGAAGTCGGGCATTTTTGAGAAATATCCTTCATCCACTGATGATATAAATGCTGGGGGCGAAGTAGATTTGCGTACATGTGTCGAGGCTTGTTGTGAAAAAGGTAGAAACAATACTTGCAATGTGGTTTTTATGTTTAAGCGCAAATGCTACCATGTGCGGTGTGTCAGCAACGAAGCCTGTTTGCCCAAGGAACGTAGATCTTCAGCCGGACGCATACAAATGGTCTTGGTCAATCCTGTAAGGGCCGATGGCGAGAAAGAAAAATTCTCATGGTTGGATTCCTTGAAGGCATCGAAAGCCTTAAACGAAATACTACCCTTTGAAGAGAGTGACGGAAATGAAAATATAAATTCACTTAATTTCTGGAAACAACCTCACAAATTACCATACTACTCGCGGAGTGGCGAAACTGTTATACCCAACAATTACGACGAAGATGATTTCCCTTTGGCCGAAAAGAGAGTAAAGCAATTGTTAATGTCCTCACCTTTGGATGAAAGTGAGGGTATATTACCGGAGGATTTGGCCTATTATCGAGCAAACTTATCACCTGAGTCAGCAGCTTTGACAAAATTCTTAACCTGTAATCTGGATGGGAGCCCTGAATCTGGTGGCAGCAGATGTCCCCCAAACGAAGAATGTATTTCGGTTGATTCAACAACAGGCATTTGTAAATGTGTTCGAGGTTTTATACGCAATCACCTGCGTGTATGTGTACCAGATTCTATAGATTATAATTTGCTGGATGAATCGGGAGGAGCGCACAATATAATGATGGCTTCGGCATCTTCAAATGAGGCCACGACAGTACAGAAACCGGAATCTGAGCCAACACCCAAGACAGACGCTAATAAAAAATTAATGGTTTCGGTTGTGTCGAAAGAAGTTCGTTTGCCCGAAAAGGAAGTTACATTAGCTGCATTTACTGTGCCCGACGAAGAGTCAAGCAGTACGAAATACAAATATCTTTGGACACTAATTAACCAACCCAAAAGCCCAATGAATGGCACTATATCTGACCAAAGTCAATCAAAGGTGAAGTTATCGAATCTTTCCGAAGGCTTGTATACCTTTAAGGTAACTGTGACGGGTGACAATGGTACGTATGGCGAAGCCATGGCTAATGTAACGGTCTTGCCCGAGAAACGCATCAATCGTGTTCCTCAAGTCATTATTACTCCCAGTGAACAGACTATTAGACAACCCACGACTAACGCAATTTTAGATGGCAGTACAAGTACCGACGATGATAGGATTGTTTTATGGCATTGGGAAGTAGTCTCTGGCCCCATAGGATATCAACCTAAATTACCCGAAGTTAATACACTGCAGTTGACTGATTTGACCTCACCCGGAAATTACACATTCAAATTAACTGTTACCGATACGGATAATGTTACCAACTCTACAACAGCAAATATAACGGTATTGAAAGGAACTGACTATCCTCCGGTAGCAAATGCTGGCGATGCAGTTATACTGTATTTGCCCAACAACAATGTTACACTGAATGGAACAGCCAGTTCCGATGATCATGAAATTGTAGCCTGGGAATGGACCAAAGATGCTAGTGATGAAGCCAAAGCGGTAGACATGCAAAATACCAGAACTCCTTATGTACAGTTGTCCAACTTGGAAGAGGGCATGTATACGTTTGTGTTGAAAGTTACAGATGGAAGCGGACAATCGAGTACGGCAAAAGTGCATGTTTTTGTAAAGCCTCCAACTAATTCACCACCTGTGGCTGTAGCTGGTGTCAACATGGTAATTATTCACTAAATTCACAATGATTTGTTAATACAACTGAAAACATATTTTCAATAGACAATAAACCTGCCAACCAATTGGGTAACGTTGAATGGATCTGCATCGACAGATGACATCGGCATAAAATCATATGAATGGAAGGAAATTTCTGGACCTAATTCAGCCTCAATTTTGAAATCAAATGAGACGGTATGTGATGGTATTCAAACTTGTACATTATTTTTAACATCTGTTTCTTAAGGTGGCAAATGCAACTGGTTTGACCCTCGGTATATACGAATTCCAATTGTCAGTAATGGACGAAAGTAATAATACGGCTACAGACAGTATTTGGGTAAAAGTGGTTCAAGAGAAAAATTCACCACCTGTGGCCAATGCTGGAGGAGACCAAAGTATTACTCTACCAGTGTCGGCCATATATTTCAATGGATCTTTGTCATCGGATGACTTGGGGGTGGTAAAATATCAGTGGACTCGAGAAGATGCCAGTTTGGCGGCTGGACAAATTGTGGGAACTACCGATAGTAGTCCAGTCATGATTGTAAGTATACACAAATAGGTCAATCTCTATCAACTCATTTATGAATATGTTTTTGTAGCTCACTAATCTTGTTTCGGGCCGATATGTTTTCAAATTGACTGTCAGTGATGAACAAGGTTTGACCAGTTCAGATACGGCTAGTGTTTTTGTTCACCCAGATCCAATGCTTTTGAATTTAATCCAACTTACATTGCCAATGAATATTTCAATGCTGACACATTCCTCTTTGAATACGATTGTGCAAAAAATTGGTCTTCTAATGGGTGATATGAAAGTGCAAGTTCGTGATTTGCAACATGATTCTAGGACAAATGCAGCCATTTTGGTATTCTATGTGGAGGTAGGACCCAAATACAAGTTATTTTGCGTGTAAATGATAATTTTTGTTTATATTTCTTTGTAGACTGAAAAGGCTGGCAAAGCCACACCTGTCGATGGCCTGACCATAGAACGCCTATTAAAAGAAAAACTGCAACGTGATGCCTCTATATTGGGTACAGTGTTTGCTGATGTTCGGACCGTGGTTTGTCAAAATCCATGTTCCGGTCATGGTGTTTGTAATTCAGATACCCGTGCCTGCTTTTGTGAAGCCTTTTGGATGCCTTCATTTGGTTATTTCTGGGGAATTGAGGAAGCCAATTGCGGTATGGATTAAGTTGTTGAATTTCATTTACAAATGTTTTCAATTGTATTTTTTTATTTTATAGATTGGTCTGTACTTTATGTATTTGTGGGTGTTATTGTCACATTATTGATGCTTTCGGCTTTATTTTGGGGCATTGCCATAGCTTGTCGTCAAACTAAAAAGCCTCGTTCAAGACCAAAAGTTCAAAAATATTCTCTTATTGGTACACAAGATGAAGAAGCACCTAATTGTAAGTATATATTTATGATGTAATGCACTACAACAGCACTTCAACTGTTTATATAAACTGAGAGGGTTATTGTTAAATTATTACGTGCATAAGGGCAATTAATGAAATATGTATTGTATGAAATCTATTTGTTCCTCCTTAATTCCTATTGGATTCGTTTAAATATTTGATTCCTTAATTCTTTGTAGATTCTCGTACATCCCTTACGGATTCAGATACGGACTCTGATGTTCTATTCGAATCACGCTCTAAATCGAATGGAATTTTACGTTTAAATGGTGTATCTAAAAACAAACATAATGGTCATGATCGCAGCAAATACCCAGGGAAATATGGACGGAAAGTGAAGACGTAAATATAACAAAAATAAGAAGAACGAGAAGAAGTAAGCTAAGCAAACAATACAAATTTATTTTAATTGTGTTTATGTGATAGTTTTCTTAAATAATGCTTTTCTTTAAGGGAACGTATGTATATTGTCCGAATATAATGATCTGTATGTTCCTTGTCTTAAACTTATATATTTGTATGTTCCTTTTGTGTTCACATTTTTACGTAATCCTGAACATTTTTGTTATTTACGCACATCTTTATTTTAAGTATTATGTATTGCATATAACGTATATACGTATGTATTATTAAACAGTATATCACCATTATATACCTACGCGTCATTCGTTTTTACCTAATTGGCACTGACTAGTCGATCATTTAAAGCCGATTTGAATGTTGCCATTTTTAATTGTCCCTAGAAAAGCTACTTTCTTATGTTGATACAATTCCATGGTTAAGTTCTTTTAGAATGAACATTCGAAACGTTCAGCTTTGCATAGTATGTGTATTTATGGAGAAGTATGTATGTAAGGCGTATGTATCCAATCATTAAATAGTGCAATTTGCATACAATTTCGTTGCGATTTATATGCAATTATTTTATTACCAATTATTTATTTTATTTTTTTATATTGTAAGTCTGACAAATATTGCCCATGACCAAAAAATATATATTTCCATTTTTGTTCCCAGATTCACTGTCATTCTTTAGAGTTGAATTATTGTATTTTGTGATGTACTTTTTCCCTCGGGAATTCCCAGCCATATTTAACCACAAGCTACTATAAACCATACTAGTCAATGAATACATAGTGTTTCAAAAATACAAACAGAAGAAGATAAAAATAATTGTTGTATTTTTGAAATATATCATTACATAAATAATACAAATGATTAATTTGGAGTTACGTTGATGTGAAACATGAAGATTAAAATATAAATTATGAGAATAGAAGCAAAGCGGGGAATTCCCTAAGCATTATATTGTATATTCCTATATATTTTAAAAACAATATAATAATCGTGAACAACAATATTGTATGTATGTACCTTCTAAATATAATTAAGTATTCCACATATATATTTATTTTTTTTAACTCATACCACCCATATAAACTACTCTTATTTTCAACTGTACTTTTGTAGTAGGCATTAAGAACTAAGAACAAATTCATGATATGTATGTATTATTATTACAATAACTGTGTAAAAACGAAGAAAAATAATAAAGTACATGCTTAATTATAACAACGATAATTTGCTTTACATTTCATTTCACTTCAATTATTTGGAAATTTACGTTTGAAATTATAATACAATCTTGTATTGGCTTTATCATACAAAGGATGTGGCAGTACGACTCTTCGAAAGTGTCCATGCTCCAATAGCAAAGCAACCAGGCCGCAAAAATAACCAAATAGCAAGGGCACAAATGAACTCCAAAATTTGTGTAAATCAATAATAGCCTCGGCTGGGGCGAGTTCTTCGTTGGGAAAATGTTCAACTGCATCCTGTAGCCACTTATTTATAAGACCCGATTCAATTAGACGTTCCAAATAATTGTCAATGTGCGGCTTTAACGGCGAATTTCTGCTCAAACCCAAAGCCACGGGCATTTTGACGACACAGTCTCGCATTATGTGCAGAACCGAATCATCGTCGTTGCTTTCGGTTGTCATTAGACGAAGATGCTGCAAAAAGTATTGATTGTCGTAGTAGGCATAACCACCTTTGACAATTTTTTCTGTCTGAAATTGATGAGAAACTCGAATTTACTTAAAAATAAATTAAATATTTAAAACAGCCCCAAATACATACAACACCTGTAATATCTGTCAAGACATCTGTATTCGTGCCCAATTCTTTAAGTATTTGATCGAAGGCATTGTCAAATAGTTTCTTATTCTCAATGGATCCTACGGATAATGTTAAACGGCTTTGCAGTAATTCTTCCAAGGTGTCAATGGTAATCCTAGGCGCAGGATTGGCTAAAATAGCCGTGAAGCTAGCCCGATAGCTGACCGTTATCAGTATACAATAGAGCCAATACCAACCGGTCAATACACGTAAAGGCCAATTCCTTGGCACTCTTGGTATCGACACGTACATCAGCATGGAATATGTTAATAGAATACAATTTGAAAAATTATCAAATAGATCTTCTCGCTTCTTCGGGACAACCATTTGATTTAAATATCGACGGAATTTCACATCGCGAAAGCGTTGAATATTCATGTGACTAATGGAATGTCTTTTTCGGAAAGGGGCAAAGAATTTATTTGCATTTAATTTCGACGATTTCTTACCCATTAGTAGGGCATGTAAAAATGAGAGGAAATAAAAAACCGTGCCCACCAAAAACAGTGACAGCATAACGCCGATCCACATACTGGAACTGAATGGTTGAATAAATGTTTTCCATGAATTATCCTGTGATGATTCGGGCGTGAGAAATGTTAAACACTCATAACTATGTGGTCGGCTGAAATCTAGGACTTCGCTGTATGCGGTAAATATATGCAAATCTCCAATTGCTATGGCTGCAGAGTGTGAGCTCTGAAAATGAAAAAATCCGTGTTTGACATTGGTGAATGTAATCAGTGTTCAACTTACTATTTGCCCTATTAAACCACTGAAGGAACCATTAGACAATCTAGTGCCCCATCGCTCCACCGCAGTATCGAAACTTTCATAGAAGTAGGGTTTAAAATTCATAACCTCTCCCAAAGATTTAATGATTTCGATTTCAAGACCTTGAAATGTTTTTCCAGATTGATTTTCGCTTTCAATTACCATCGGAATATGCTGATAGACAGCGATCGGTAAATGGTGACCTACAAAGATATTTGAGACAAATCGCGATTCTGTAAGTATCTGATGATGAGTATTTCTATGTTGCACCCACTATAATCTCATTAATTTTGTCATATTTTCAATACGCACCCCTTAGATTTGACGACGAGTTTGGAAATAGTTGTGTTTTCTTTATACTCCTTCCTTGGGACCATACCATCAAACGTTTGGTTACCACCATGCCATTGAAAATATTTGGAAATGCTATTGTCGACACGAGGAACCTAAAAACGTAGATGTAAAAGCTGTTCACATTAAAATCCACCAATCCACACTTACTTTCCATTCTCTTCCAACGGTTTAATAAATATTGACGATATCATATTTGACCAGATGTGCAGCATATCTTCAGCAACTAATCGTTCATCGTAAATAAAGACAAATTTAAGTTTTGTATTGAGGACACGATATTTTTCCAAAAACAAAAGCAATCGTTTCACCTGTCCTCCATTTAGCAGAGTAATGAAATGAATGTCACAATTGAACACCTTGATTTGTTTCAAAACCCGCACTGTCTGATAATTTGGTGCCTTCAGGTCTTCGTTATCTCGAATTTTTATATAGAAATTTGTCAGTGGTGCATGGGGGTATTGGAAGAATGTCTTGTCATAGATGGGATCATACCAGTCATCGGTTATGACAACAAAGCAGCGCTCTATGCGAGCTACTGACAATATTTGAGATAAAAGCAGACGAAGGGATTCCGTGGTAGGATCATATCGGTAGCTGCAAATAAAAATTACTACACATATTTAAAATTCGATTTGATTAATGAAAGTCCACTACTTACCTAGTTTCTATAAGACATTGTCCTATTTTAAAATTTGTCATTAGCAGATAAAACTGAATGACTATTGGAGGGACCGATATGCGAGATATCCTCATAATTGTGTGTAAAACGACAACCAGTTGAGTACTGAGAGCCTTTTTCCCACTAGTTCACATTTGTTGGTATGACTGAGCTCAGTCGTCGCTTTTGTTGTCTACTGTGACATTTTCAATTAAACTTTTCGTTGACCTATGCTGACCATAATTGTTGTTGCCTGCCTTACCTGTCGTCCTATGTTAAATTATTTTACAATCGAATGTAAAATGCATGTTAACAGAATTATTGGTTATGTTAAATTTGGTGAAGTTTTTTTTCACCTTATTTATGATACGATTTATATACAATGAGAAACAAATTGAACGGGCAAAAGTGGATCACATTTGTGTCACATTTGCTTTATTACCTGTTGGACCATTGCAGGTTAATAGAGAATTTCAAATACATTATTGTATTTATCCAATATACGAACTGATTTTTGTTATTTTTGGATGTCGTATACGGATATATAAAAACTACATCATTTTATCATATCAATGGTGAAATTTTCATGAAAATCCATCCAGTCGTTGTTGAGAAATAGGCATTTGAATTTTGGCTTGTATCAAAATATAGCTGCTACATAATTCTGTTCGCCTATTATCACAAAATGCAATCAAAGCGATATTTAACATTTTCAAAATGGTACAATTTTCTAAAATTGTTTGTTGTTGCCAGATCTCATGCAATCACATGCAGATGTTGTTTTATGTCATCCAACAATAATAGCATAATTTAAGGCGTAATATCCACAAATACATGTGATCTGGAAACAATGTTAAAAGATTATTTGGAAAATGTAAAATGTCGCTTTGATTGAATTTTGTGATAATAGGCGAACAGAATTGAGTATCAGCTATATTTAAATACAAGCCTAAATTGAAATAGCTATATCATAGCAACGACTGGATCGATTTTCATGAAAATTCCACAACCGTTAGAATTCAATGTTGTAGATTTTGTATATATCCAAAAATAACAAATTCGTATGCTCCAAAAACCTGACATACCAAATTTCTTCGGTAGGAAAACCCAACGAAACGGCAGGACATAAATATGGGGGAAATGTCCAAACACGGCCCAATATTGAAAATTTGGAAAATATGTTTTTCATTCTCCATTCGGAATGTCAATTGCCAGCTACTTTGGTGGGAAAATGAGACTAAATCCTCAATTTTCGCGTTTTAAACGTTTCACTATCCGAGAGCATTTTTTCAATATACTGTGTTTAGGTTCATTTGTTTCCAAATTTTGTTTACTCCACGATGAATTTCCAAAAATACATCCATACCCCAATCTTATATTTCCAAATTTCAGTGCTCCAGCTCTATCGGTACACCCAAATACACATTTGGTACACATTAGTATGAATTTCCAAAACTTTCTACAAAACCTTATCCTACATCCCAACAATGATCCTAACATCAACTTTTAAGATTCCAGTTCTAACGGTTCACCCAAATCCAAATTTGGTACCATTTAGTACGAATTTCCAAGCTTTCTACAAAATCAAATCCTACATCCAAACAATGATCCTAACTCCAAATTTCAGGATCCCAGCTCTATCAGTTCACCCAATATTCAAATTGTACCACAGTTAGTACCATTTAGTACCCATAAATATGAATTTCCAAAACTACATCCATACACCAATCCTACACTCCAACAGTATCATTATTTCCAAATTTCAGTGTTCCAGCTCTACCAGTTCACCCAAATCCACATTTGGTACCATTTCGTACAAATTAGTACAAATTTCCAAAATTGTCTACATATCCTAATCCTACACCTCAACAGTAACCCTGATTTCAAATTACGAATTTCCAAAACTTCCTACTTAAACCAAACATACAGCCCTACAGTGATCCTAAATCCAAGTTTCAAGATTACAACTCTATCGGTTTACCCACAATTCAAATTGTACCAAATTTAGTACATAGTAGTACCAATTTCAAAAACTTCCTACATACCCCAATCCTACACACCAACGATAACGATCAATATATATTTTGGAATTATCCTCATTTCTCAATCTTCAAATTCCACAAGGAAGGATTACAATAGAATATAGTCCAAATAAGTCGGCTAAGTTGTTAAGAAAATAATTTCTTAAAATGTTTTTTTTTTATTCACTTGGTTGTATGCATTTTTTGCCCAAATTTCAGCCCACCAAAAAATGTAAAAAATTTCATGTGGCAATGCCGTACAAATTACAAAATTTGTAGCATACTTTTAGGCGCTCGATTTTTTTGCTGGTTGGGTGTTGCCAGACGAAAATTTTTATTTTTTTTGGCGGGCAACTTGCTACTTCGTTCTGGGCGCCTGGTATTTTTGTGAAATAATATGGCAACCCCCACTAAGAGACTTTTTTAGACATCCATAAATAGAAACACATTTTTAGTTTTTTTTTTAATCTGTTTATTTGTTTTATTTCAATAAATGAAGAAGGTACATAAAGAAATAACTCAACTACATACACTATTTACTTCATAGTACTTAATACAATGGTAGTGTAGAGGAACAAATTGATAAACGATGTCAGGCTCAGCTGGATATTTTCGCGGGCTTTTAGCTCCGTAACATGTACCAGGTTTGATATTCGGAACAACATTTTTGGGCTCATATCAGGAAATAGAATTCAAAAAATTCAACATAACTTATTTGGTAGTCCTTAAAGAAAGATGGCTGCGATAAAAATACACTAAGACTGCTTATTTAATATTTAAAGAAATGTTAAAAAACGGTGATGGTTCCTTGGTTCAATGTTTAGCCGCATGAAACAAAAATATTAAAAAATCCACAATTGTATATTTAAAAAAATATTTTTTTGGGGAAATTACATTTAGAATTTAGATAAAAATATATTTTTTATAGAAATCTTTTTTCGAGTAACACTAAAATCGAGGGTTTTTAAACATTTTTGTTTTGGGGACCAGTTATGGGCGTGGATTCATTAAAAAATACCAGGGACCACAAATGTAAGTGGGTCTCAGAGCTGTCTTTCCTGACCTGTAAGGTATCATAATGAAGTAAAAAATTGCTCATTGGTAGGGAAACGGCAAATTTTATTTATTTTTATTACCAGGTCGTTAAGGACATTTAAATCGGTACATATCTATATTAATAAAAGAGTAAGGAATAGACTTTTAAGTATACAGCCATAACATTGAAGAAACGAGCTGTAAACCATTTTAGCAAAGCACGCATTTTTATAAAAAATTAATGATTTGTAAGGGTTGTTTGTTTGTATGACTATTCATCGTTAAATTATAGCCTGAACCGAATATATTTGCCAGTGAAACAATACACGAAATATATTCAAACTCTTAAAAACAGTGTTTTCCAAAAGATAATAGCTAAAAGATCACCCTTTTTACTTGTAAAAAATATGGAATGACAGTGTGTAATAAAACTTCAGAATTTCCTCTAACCATATCTGGAAACTTTATAAAAATCGGTTTAGTAGTTGCCGAGATATTTGTATTTCAATTCAACGATGGTCCGAAATACACATCCTGCTCGATTCTGATCGTCTATTACCTGAAAATGAAAAACCACACAAAAATCAGTCTTTTAGAAATGGCAAATATTGTTTTCATAATGGGGCAAAGAGCAGTTCGAGGTGCAATTTCTTGTTGCTTGATATGTAGGTGTGATTGTATGTAATTTATGCACATATGCAATGTCAAATATATTTACTTACACATACACACACCATGTTGCTGTATGAAGAAAAAAAATTCCATTTGCGCAAGATCGATTTTTGTGGTGTTTTTCATTTTTTGGTAATAGGCGCCCAGAAACGAACAGAAAGTATATTTCGGAGCATGGTAGAATTGAAATTCGAATAACTCCGGAAATACTTAACCGATTTTTATGAATTTTGCTATTATCTTTTTTGGCATCACTGTTTTTAACAGTTTACACACATCTCGTGTTTTATTTTTCGGACATACATCTTCAGTTTGGTCCATCATTTAACGATGAATCCTAACTAACTCCAAATTTCAACTCTATTGGTTCACCCAAAACTCAAATTGTACAAAATTTAGTACACATAAGTGCGACCTTAATTCGCTTTCCAAATTTCAAGTTTTTAGCTCTAAACATTCACATACTACGAAATTGTATCAACTTTAGTAAATTTTAATACTTTTCGGATACTTATAGTTCGAATGTCCAAAAACCCTTTGGTATATCTATTCTACACTTCATCAATGACCCTCAATCCAAATTTCAGAGTTCTAGCTGCACCGGTTCGCCAAATACAAATGGTACCACATTTATTACTTTTTGGTACTTTTCGTGCCGTATACCTTCATATACATTGAATTTAGTATTTGGTATAAAATACTGCTTCAATATTATTTGTAGTTTACCACATTACAACTTACTATGATTATTTGGTATGTCATGAATATGAAATGTGTATCCACGTTTAGACATAGCTACCACGAAAATGCCACCACTGACACCACAGCTATAAAAAGTCCTCTTTGTGAGTTTTGAAATTCTTACATGGATACCCCAACATAACAGCTCCCTATTGACTTGGCTTTGTGTGTTGGTATGGTAACATCAAACAGTTTGTTTATAGCAATTCGATTTTAGTACTAAATAGGCAGTTGATATTTTTTGTGGATCCCATTGAAATCTGCTTGACTTTTAATTGCCAACAATCGAATAATTCTAAACAAATGGACAGTGCTAAGGATAAAAAGACCCGAAAGAACATTTCAAATGCCAATACAAAATCTCGGCGTTTAAAGCGTACCCAGAATAATGTAAAAAATTGCGGAAGTTGTCCCGATCGCCAAATGAATATTAAACAAGCTGTTTATGCTCCCGACTCCGATTCCACAGAAGTTGAATCATCCACCGACGAAGAAGAACGCTGGAAGGATGTGGCTCGTTCTGCCGAAGTACCAGCCGATTATTATAATATTCAAAAATTGGTTAAATACATAAAGGCTGGCAATCAAACGGCCACCATTGTATCCTTGTGCTGCCTTCAGGATTATGACTTGACAACGCAAATTAATCAGTTTGCCATACAAGACATTGGTGGTTTAGATGTGTTAGTGAATATTTTGGAATGTAACGATGATAAGTGCCGCCTGGGTGCCCTAACGGTTTTGGCTGATATTTCATTGAACATTGATATACGGAAAACTATTGTAGACTTGGATGGTATTCCATTGATTATTGATATTTTGAATTCATCGCTGAATAACCTGAAGACGGTAGCAGCAGAAACTCTGGCCAATGTAGCTAAGGTGCGTTTGGCGAGAAAATATGTTCGTGTGTGCGGCGGAATACCGAAGTTGGTGGATTTATTGGATATTAAATTGCAGTAAGTTACACAAGTTAGTTTATTTTGGGTGGAGATTTTTCCCACACGAAAGTTACTCATAAAGAAGGGCTTCCTTTTATCTCATTTTTTTTCAAACATTAAATCTTAATACATTTTTTGCAAACCTACATCTTAAACATCGTTTCTTGATCGCTTTGTTTCCTTTTTAGCATTTTGCAGACACCGCGCGAAGAATTGAACTTTGAGGAGATTGAACTGCTGAATATGGCCAGGGCTGGAGCCAGAGCTCTATGGTCCTTATCCGATTCACGTCACAATAAAGAGATAATGCGCAAAAGTGGAATAGTTCCCTTAATGGCTCGTCTATTGAAATCTTGTCATATCGATGTTGTCATACCCATTATGGGCACTATTCAAAAATGTGCATCTCAGGTAAGTGATGTAATATTTCCAACAAATACAAATTATTCAATTTCCAATCGCAGCCCAAATTTCAACTGGCAATAAGAACAGAAAATATGGTAGCCGATATTGTTAACCATTTAAATTCGACCAGTTTGGATTTAAAAATGGAAGGCAGCACCGCTATCTATAAATGTGCCTTCGACCAGGCCACCCGAGATTTGGTAAAAGAAGCCGGAGGCTTGGAACCGTTGGTGGCCATAATTAAGGATAAAACCATACGGGAAAATAAACCACTATTGATCGGAGCAACGGGTGCTATTTGGATGTGTGCCGTATCCGATGCAAATGTTTTGAAATTCGATCAATTGCGTACGGTCAACCATTTGGTGGCTTTGCTAAACGACGAATCGGATGAGGTGTTGACAAATGTCGTCGGTGCCATTGCTGAGTGTGTAAGGTTTCAACATAATCGCGATGTCCTAAGGAATGCAAATGGTTTGCCTTCCTTAGTTTCACTGTTGAATTCTTCCCATGCTCCGTTATTGGAGAATTTAGCTAAAGCCCTGAAAGAGTGTGCCGAAGATGCAGAGAGTATGCGCATATTGGAAGATTTGGATGCCGTGCGCCTTATTTGGTCGCTTCTGAAAAACACCAATCCAAGGGTACAAGCGTATGCGGCATATGCCATATGTCCATGTGTGGAGAACGCTCGAGAATCAGGGGAATTGGTTCGAAGTTTGGTTGGAGCTATGGAATTGGTAGTGGGCCTATTAAAATCTAGAGATATTCTAGTATTGTCGGCAGTATGCGCTGCCATTGCAACAATCGCCATAGATAGCACTAACTTAGCCATATTAACGGATTTGAAAGTGATATATAAATTGGCCGAATTGGGTAGGTTTATGAAATCCTTAGCCATATAAAGAAAGGTTACTACAAGGTATGTCCACCATATCATTAAGTCATTATAAATTCTAATTCGTATTTAAGCAAATGGTGGACTTTGATCAGGGACGCAGTATGGGTTTATATCTCCCATAGTTCCGACTTTTATTAGTGGCTATTTTTATTTAAATTATCTACTAAAGATTTTTATTTTTTAATCATAAGGTCGACATATAACCACCTATATAATTTTAACTATAATTATTATTTTTCCCTCAAGTCAATACCACGGAGGATTTATTGCGGAAAAACCTAGCGGCAGCTATTGCAAGCTGTGCCACCTATGGTAATAACACTCAAGAGTTGGGTCGCTTGCGTACAGTTACTCCAATTGTTTCCTATATGACCAGCGATGACCCAGAAGTTCATCGCACTACAGCTATGGCTTTAGAAAAGCTATCGATGGACCCTCAGAACTGCATAACAATGCATCAGGTATACACATATTTTTTAAAGAAGTCTTTTGAAAATGACAACTAAATAATTATCATTTCAGAGTGGTGTTGTGCCCTTCCTATTGGAATGTGTGGGCTCTACCAACAAAGAGTTGCAATTGGCAGCAGCTGGATGTTTGCGCAATATTCGAGAATTAGCATTGAGAGCTGAAGAATATTTGCTTAAAATCGATGATGATTAATCTCCCCATCCACTACATTCAAATAAAACAGACGATTACACTTGTGTCTGTATATCTTTGCACAATTTTAATTTCCTTTGGTATAATAATTAAATAAATACACTTACAAAAAATATAAATTTGTTCTAAGCTATTTACACAGTCAGTTTTTCATTGGTGACAATTCACATAGAATATTCTAAATTAATTCAATAGCTGGCATTGCTGCCTCTTGTCGAAATGCTCATGCGTCGTTCGACCCGATTTGTGTGCGGTAGAAGACAGCCTGGTGGTGGATAACGCCAACGTCGTGGCCTCGACAACAATGTACCATCTGTCGATGCACGACTGCGGAATGGTGTCTCCAATTCACTGTGAGAACTATTCAAGCTGCTAGATCTCATATCGTCATTTGATTCGGAATGGTCATTCTCCTCCGGGCATGCACTGCCTATCACCAAAAAGGAACGTCTTGTTTCATTGACCAGAGAGGCGGTCTCATAGAATGAACAACCGGAATCTGGACTTATGGCCTCGTTTTGAACATCACTTGTGGAACGTTTGAGTTTGGGATTTTTGCTAGATACTCGCCAAAACCGGAAAACATCTCGAAATACATCCTGGACCTGAAAAAGGTGATAATAGATATTTAATGATGGAAAAAAACTTAGTTTTAGTAATGTTCGCTTACCTGATCCACACTCTCTCTAACTGAGATCTCATGGAAACAGGCACAGGATAATTCTTGAAATCTCCTTCGACCCTCCTCTACACTGACCATACGATCACCAGTTTGATCGTTTTTATTTCCCACTAATATGACGGGGACATCCGCCATACCGTCCTTACTGTTTGAGCCCAACTTACGCCGCTTCTTATTGTAATTGATGAGAAATTTCAGACGATTGCATTCGTCGAAACTGCACTTGTCGGTAACTGAGTACATTAAAATGAAGGCGTCAGCCCAACGTATATTTGTTTCCAAATTACTGCAATCGTTTTCCTGCAATCGTGGGAAGAGAAAATATTGTAATAGTATTAAAAGGAAGGATCCAATCAAAAATAAGGATAATGTTGCTAAGTAGTTCCGACCCCTCACATTAAATTTGTATTGCCCAATTAATGTTAATATTTAAGAAGTTTGAGTAGTTTCAATCCCTCCCTTTTAAATAATATTTTTTTAAATTATATATATTTATATTATTTTGAGCAATATTAATTCAATTTGTCAGAATGAAATATATATTTTTAATATTTTATACCTTAATTTACATTTATAATTCTACTTTTTTTATTGTACATTGTAATTGCCACTTTGAGTAGTTTATATTGAGATTCTACTGTATAATATATGTTCTGTTCCCGAACTGCAAGAATCTACTCCTTTTTACTACGATAACGAATTTTCCTTTGTGGTATCGAATAAAATAGTAAAATCTAATAGATTCTTGTAGTAAGGGAAAAGACCTATAATTTTAAACATTTTAGTATAACCGAAATAAAAATTAATCAAATACTTACATTTTGTTGTCCCGTAGCATCCAATATATCAAATTGAACATAATCATTGTCTAGCGTTGTATTAAAGGTATAAACTTTTTCCAAATTCGGATCATATTCACCAATGTAACGGCGTGTAATGAATCGTACAACCATAGCGGTTTTACCCACACCACTTTGACCCAGAACCATAACCTTCAGAGATTTCTGTTTGGTATGAATACCAAGTTTAGCCAACGAGGACTTCGGTGATGTTGTATTCATTGGACACGATGAACTGAAAGTGAACATTCATGAAAGCGAGTAAAATAAAATAAATAACGAAGAAAATGCGTTAATACTTCAAAAGAGTTGTTGCTGTGCGGTGGTAGTAGACCTTCAACAATTCACAGGAATCAAAATTAAAATTTACTTTGTCAGAATCGATGGTTGTTGGTGTGTATTTATTTACACACTCGTTCACATAACCTACATACATATTTGTTTAGGTTTGTTGTTGTCGGACTAGTCTGTCTTTTATACTCGTACAACAATCATAAGTGTCCTTAGAGTGGAAACAATAAAACATCGTAAATGTTAAACGGACTAAATGATGTAGTATTTTTCTAGTTGTTTGATTTTTTTATATTTATTTGCCGCATGCCAAAGCGTTTAAAAGGACATGTTGCTCGCTTTGTTCCACACCCCCCGCTTTACTCTGCGAACTTCTTCCCAGGAAAAAAATGAATAAGAATTCCACAAATACATACAATCGGAATTCAATATAGAGAATAGCTTTGGTTCTTTTGCAGCAAGGGAAGGGGAAGGGAAGTTGGGGGAAGGAAACAGTTAAAATATGTTCAACAGGAACAATAATACAAATATTTTTGAAACTACGCAAATAAATTTACGCAGTTTTTTTTGTATAAATATTTAAATATATTAAAATAGAAGGGTGTTTTATTTTTATAGTGTGTTACTACGTGTTACAGAATGTTATTGTTAGGTTTTCCCATATAACGTAATTTTTTGTAGAATTTTTTTGACAAACACATAAAATATAAACTCCCTAAATATCTTCCGCTAATATAATAATAGATTTTTGTACACATGTATTGTGGTGTGTCTCAAACAATTGCAGAATCATTTTCTTTTTTTAGCTATCATTCAATTTTGTGAGCAAATCAGAGGAATTTTAAAGGATTTTCCAAAATTTAATCTGATTAATTTGTAATATAAGATTGGGTTATGTGAAGGTGGTATATATGTTTTTAATCCAAAATTGGTGGGGAACGTTAATTAACTCATCTAATTAACAAAACCGCTGAACAAATAACAAATTCTGAAAACCAAAATTGAACCAAGTTTTGTTTTAGAAACTTTGAACTTTCTAGATTCGCTGGTTATTAATAACTATTAGAATTAAAATTCAATCTACATAATAAGAGCAAATTAGCATACTTATGGGATGATTCGCCCTTGACGGAAGAAAACTGGGTAGTCCCATATAACGGACTCTTTCACTTTTTAAGCATTTTAAAATGCATTGTCAAAATTTTCAATCTATTTACGTTACTTCTCGTTTGGAAAACAAAAATATATAGGTCTAAACGTACAGTGGCAAGCAAAGGTGTACGAAAATTGTACATTTTCTACTAAAATGTCTATAAAGATTGTTGTATTTCAGCGAAAATTGGAAAGGTTATTCAATATTGGTAAGGTTATTCAATATTATATATGATACATGGTGTATGACATGGGGGTACAGTTTAATGGTTTGGGGGGTGTTTCACATGGTCATGATTTAGATAGGAGGTATAATAAGGAAGAATCATTATCTCAACTATTCTTTAAACTAATTTGTTAGAAAAAACTGCATATCCCTATGGAGATTTACAATTTCAACAATTGTTAGAAATAGGTTGTCGAACCAACAATTTTAATTGATCAAATGGCCAGCACAAAACCGTATCTTAATCCTATCGAAAATTTGTGAGCCTCTTTGAATAGGAGCCTGCCAGTTTTGAAAGATCACCAAAGGATGAACTCTGGCAAAGATCACAAGAGGAATGTAACAAAATCCCAGGTCAAATCTTGAAAAAAATGGATGGAGAGTTTTCAAAGCACATTCAATTTGTAAAAAAGAGCAAAGATTGTGGACAAAGTATTAACAGTTCCTTAATATTTTGATTTTTTCTTATACGTGCAAAAGGGCACGAATTGAGTTATTTTTAATTTTAATTACTTTCTTAAAATATTGTGTATATATTTTTTAATTTTTTCAGTAGTGTTGGCGGGTTATGTATGGCATTGTCTGCTGAATGGTAAGGCAGGGAAGACTATAGTTTCGGATCTCGCCACTGATCGTCCTTAGTTCCCTTCGTTGGGATATTCTCCCCAGAAGCTATTTATAGCTTCTTTCCAAAAAACCGTTCATACCCAAATGTCTCTTGTAACAAGAAGTATTTACGTTCCCAGTTTTTTTTTTATAAAAACAACAAACTGGGATTCAGCTTGACTATTTTGCAAAAGCATTTCTAACATTTTTATATTAAAAATTTTATATATAGTAAATAAATAAGCAAACCTGTAACGTTTATATCAAAAGGTTGAGGGAGGAATTCCCAACATTAGTGCATAAAAATGATGGGTCGTTGTTATTATTTCCTTAAAAAAGTCGTACCTTTTTTTCATTTTAATAACAAAATTCATTGGTAATCTGGATTATTATATTTTTTCCTATAAAAATTCTTCGAAATTTTTCATCGGTTTTTTTGGTTACCAACCAACAAACAATAATATTCCCCTTAAATCTGTGAGAATACTTCAAAATTATTTAATAAGGATTTCCATGTTGTTCTGATGTGTATAGCAATAAAGTACACAATTTAAGGAACTTATACTTTGATATGTTATTCATATCGGGAAAACCCCATTTCATGTCCTTTCTTAAGTTGTATACCTCTGTACAAACATTCTTGCCTTCTGGATTTTGTTTTCGTTTTATACCAAAAAAAGAAGGCACAACAAAGTATAAGGACCTCATCCTTAGTGTTCACATTTTGGAAAGGGAAACACAATATTTCGTTCATTGATCCCCAAGAAGGAAAAAACCCGTTACCATGTGTTTGTCGATTATGTGTACATGTATGTGGATGTGTAGGTAAGCACATATTTACATTGGAATGCCAGTCAACTATCCTCAATCAAGTGGCATATAGGCGTGTGTACATTCATGTATGTTAAGTAGATGGCACATTGAATGTCAAGAAATTTGCATATGTCAGTTGGGATGTGTTATCTTTTCTTTTGATATCCCATTTCATTTTCTATCCTTATAAAACTGCAGTGTGGGGAATGTAAATGTGTAACAAGAAAGCAAGGAGTTGGAAATTGTCTTTGGAATTATCAAGTTAAGTAGTATCTAAATTGTTTGTATTCTGGAAATGTTTTGATACAATGTGACCATAGCGTCTATTTGTAATTATTAAGGACAATAAGGATGAATAGATTATTCTTAAATAAACATTATAATAATGATTATGCTGATGTGTGAATTGAATTGTACTCCTAAATGTTATGCCAGTTATCTATGTACGTGCATATAAAAATACTGTACACTAGTACAATAACAATCAATCATCATTTTATCCCTTTTTAATTAAAAATATTTCAATTTCATTTACTTACTGTTGAGAATTCTCAGGTATCAATCTGTTGAATTTATTTACATATGTAAATATGTAAACAATAATCATCATACCGAGAATAGGACAATAACTGTTGACAATTTTTATGTGACACCTGTTGGAGGCTATAACGCTTTTGTTTACATAGAAATAATTGAATTTTGACAACAATACCATAGATGTGGTTTTTGTTTTTATTATTATCCTCATCATCATTACAACGTCATTTTAACACACACACACACACATAGATAACTGAAGCTTCGTAACCCAGTGCCAAATCGGGTCATCATCATCATTATTATTTATTGGCGAGTTATCATCATCGGAGTAATGGATTGAAACCATGGAATGGGTTGTATTCTTTTCAAGATCAACAACAAATTATAAAATTAAATACTGAAATCTGTTAGATGGAAATCCCCGGTTACAGTCATTCTACAGACACTGTTACCCATCCTTACCACCCATGGAAACCCAACGCTTGATTGTATCCACCACACAACTATGAATATTGTTATCGTCCTCGTGCAAGTGGATGACAAAACAAAACAACAACACAAACCAAAAACGATTGAAATAATCGAAAAAGGTAAACAAACGAGTAACCAACCCAAAGGTCATGGGAAATGGAACACTTGTTGCCGCCACTCCTGACTAGCCAAAGGCGAACTGTTGTCGAAGGTAACCGAGCAAATGTACGATAATGATGACAACATCAGCACTTTTACAACTACAGCCGCAATCAACCTATTTATTGCAAACGGACATTGGACAATGTGATGGCTAACATATTTGTATATATAAGTGCATATATATGTGTGTATAAACAGTGGGAAACAAAATTGTGTTACCATCCTTGAAAATAGCAACCTGAGCTATTTAGCAAAGCTGATATGGACAGGGCCGAAGATTTGTTTATTATACCCTATACAACTGTGTTGTCAGAGTATTATAGCTTTGTGCAGCCACAAGGGTTTGTAACGCCACGAAATATTAGTTCTGGACCACCTGTAAGAAGACCGATCGTCATATGCCGACTAGCTGAGTCGATCTAGACATGTGTGTCGGTCCGCCTGTTATGAACCAATCTTCACGTAACTTTGCATATAGGAGGGGTTCTGGCCAATGAATACCTCTATTGTTTTTGGCAAAGATCGGTTAAAATTTGGTGGGATGAAATGGACCAAAACTTTATTTTGTCTGATTTTTTTCTGTATTTTGAGGTTCTTGAGCGTGTTTTTCAACTGAATTCGCTGAAATTTGGTACTTTGAGTTCTTATTGGGTAAAAAAATCTACCAGAAAATCTAAAAATTATAAATATGGGTTCATTTTCTCGGATAGCCCCCATATAAGGGTACCCCCAATTTTGAGATATTTTTGGAGGTTTTTAGGTGCGTTTTATAACTAAATTCGCTGAAATTTGGTACATTGGGTTTTTATTCCACTAAAAAGTATAAATATAGGTCCACCTTTTCTGGTAGTCCCCATATAACGGAACCCCTGACATTTTTATTTGGTTTTTGTAGAATTATCGGTATAGGTTCATATTTTGGTATTTTTCCCTATATTTTCACTTCAAGTATCTGTCAGCATACCTTTGGTGGAGGGTATACCTATGGGTTCGGCCCGGCCGAACTTAACGCTTTTTGACTTGTTAGATCTTCTTAAATCTTTTTGCAAAAAATAATATTATTTAGTAAAATTTCGTAAAATACGTTCTACTGTTTATTTTGATATTATTGTGATGTTATTCTGTTTTTGCAAAATAGTCAGACTGAATCCCAGTTTGTTGTTTTTATAAAAAACAACTATTTATTAGTGGGGAATGTATGGCATTGTTTGCCGAGGGGTAAGGCAGGGAAGACTATAGTTTCGGATCACGCCACTGATCCTCATCAGTTCCCTTAGTTTTTTGTTGGGATATTCTCCCCAGAAGCTATTGCTTCTATACAAAAAACCTTTCATACCCAAATGTCTCTTGTAACAAAGCGAAGTACTTAGCTGACCAACGACATAAACTGCATGAGAATTTCGCTGGAGCCTCACTTCGAGGTTAACAAGGCATTTACAAACACTACCACATCTTTCCCTAATAAACCGTCCACACCAGTGATGCTATTCTCTAAAATGTTGACCATTTAACCATTTTGAACAGCCATAGACAACCTTAAAATGTAACATAATATTTCAAAATTCTTAGTTATTTTCCTTTTAATTTTGTCGCATATAACATTCGTTTGCGGTTTGCTTAACTTGTAATGGTATTCTCTAAATTTTGCTCATCATTGTAAATATCATTATTTACAAATTACTAACATGAATACCAATACATGTACTCAAGTACTTCTATGGATGTATATGAAAGGCTACGGAACATCGATACAAATTGATGAGTACTATTCTTCACAACAGCGTTGTTCTGACAGTCAGTCTAACCTGTCGCGAAATAAACACAAAGAAACACAATCACATATCACTATGACCTCCGCCTGTCAATCATGACTTTCAACCTGTTGGGGTAACAGAAAAACAGGATGAGTACAATTATTTTGTTGTCCATTACTCATGCACACATGTACGGTCGCAGATGCCACTGAATACACACAGAGTCCTGGCATAAGTAATGTCCTATCCATCTACATCGTTGACTATGCTGAAGATATATTCATTCCTCAATTGCTACGGTAGCAGTTGTGAGAATTTATATTTGTATTACTTCGTCTTTGTTTAGCCAACAAAATTAAGTGGAGCCGTTCAGGATGAACGGATGTTGACTCTCTTTACAAGACATATTACAGCAGCAGCAAAGGTGTTAGTCTTGAAGTAGTCAATAGGATATTAAATGGTCGACTTGATTCCACATTATCTTCTTTTTTTTTCTTTATCTATGTCCGTGTGTGCTGTAGGCATAGGGATGCCCCTAATGGAGGCAGATTGTTTGCTTAACCGACACACACACACATGTTGGAGGAGGACCAATTAAAGTTAACACACAGGAAATCGTATAATCAAATCCGTTGAACAATGTAAATATAGATATTTTACATGTATGTAGATATGTACACTCCCATAAATGTGTATTATATTTACAATTGTTTTTCTTCTTCTTCGATTTGTTATGACTTTGTGGGCATCTAAGAATGTTGCAAACAAAGCGTGACTTGTATTCAATAAATAAAAGTATGTGTCGGTGGGCTCACCTTAATTACACCTGTCTTTTGCAGAAAGAACACATTTCTAACTAAATTTTTGAGTTACAATAAATTTGAGGGATTGATGGAAATTTTCTATGTGAAATTAATTTCGTGGCAACATTTTCCAACATAATTTTTTGTATATTAACAGATCGGGTTTGCGATGAGAAATCCTCCTTACCAAAAGTGTCCAAAACTAAAGCAACTAAAATTACAAGGTTAATAAATGCCACTATGTTTTGTTTTCTACACCTATTTCGATTCTTAAACGGCATTTACATTAGAATTTTCTGCAGGGTTAACCCACTGGGTTAACTAAAACGGCATATACATTAAAACTTTTTTCCAGGTTAACCTACTTTATGAGGATTTATTTGACATATATGCAAAGGAAATGACAATTTAAACCCACTGGGTTAACGAAATCCGGTTAAATGTAAACGTACTGTAACCTACTTTATGAGGATTTATTTGACATATATGTAAAGGAATTGACAATTGAAACCCACTGGGTTAACGAAAATACATTTAAAAATTATCTATAATAGTAAGTTTACATTGTACCGGATTAATAGTACGTTTACATTTAAATCCGGTACAATGTAAGCTTACTATTATAGATAATTCTTAAATGGATTTTATTACAATAGCATGTGTCTGTTTTCAATTTTGACTTACTGCCAAAAAATGTAAAGGTAGCTAGAAACCAGTGAGCGGAGCAGTATAATCGGACGGGGCCGACCATACGATATCATACACAACTACCACGAAAATCTAACTTTCTGCGGTTCTATATTCTGAGCCTGGGCAATAGTTCGCGATATTTGCACCCTATTGACCGACTAAAGGGTCAACAAATATTACTAATATTCAGTACAGCTCTTCTAATTACTTGCCTAGATTCCCTTCACCGTGCGTTGTGTTGTGATGTTCGGCTTTCAACTGTGGCGTATAGATCGTTTAAAAAAAAAAAAAACACAAAAAAGTTTTTATGTTTTCGGTCTACTTCTTCCCAATATTATTATCTGATCATAGCCGAAAATTATTGGCGTTGTCCTTGAATATCAACCGATCTTTACATGAAGATTGGTCCATAGCTGTGCCCTGTATCGTGTTTACAAATTATAATGTACAGACGTACGCACACACATGTTTATATCGACTCAGCTAATCGAGATATGACCAGTATACTTAAAGGTTTAAGGTTTAGGACCAATATTTCGCGGCGTTACAAACTCTTGGGGCTGCACAAAGCTATAATACCCTGACAACGATAAAACTGCTAATAACCAGTAATTGTGAAAATAAGTTATCGCAGAAAATGATTTCGGAGAAATATTCCAAGAAAAAAAAACTGTGATTTCTCGAATTATAAGTTGATATTATGCAACTATATCAGTAGTGACACTTCAGCACGGAGGAAGGCTGCAAATGAATATCCGTTCGTACTGATCAAGAAATTGTCATAGCAGTAAAAAGTACGCATTTAAGAGTTCAACGGAATTTGTGAGACGGTTATCGTAGGATATAACATCAAGAACAGAGCGTGGACGAGCTATGGTAGCAGGCGTACATGTCCGGAAACTATCAAGGAAGTTCATTCTTTTCCGAAAGGATTGGAAAGGCAGAGTGTCTTTCCAAAAGGCTCATATTAATTGGAATCCGACTCACTGGAGAAATATTAAATATTAAAGTTAAATATTAAAGACTCAGACATAAAAAATTACAGTGAGAAAGTCAAAAAAAGAAAGGCTTATGCCATAGTATTGCAGGGATACTGAAGCGTATGGTAGTGGGTCAATCATCAGATCTTACCCTATAGAAAAATCTTTGGAGTATCATATATAGCAAAATCAAAAGAGTTTCACAAACAAAGTTACATAACCTCTTCCCAAAGGTTCAGGTTGCAAGGAATAATATACCCAAAGATCAAATTGAGCACTTTACTGGTTCAATGCCTCGTAGATATGCTGCCGTAATGAAAAATAATGGTTATGATGTCGATTACTAACAACAGTTGCTTATTTATAAGAAAAGAATCAAAAAGTTGGTTTAGTTTTGACCACAAAAAAATTGGGCCAATTTTGTTTCCCATAGACTATTTTTTATTTTAAAATAAATTTTGCGTTTGTTTTTTTTTTTTGTTTTTTAAACTTGAATAAAATTCTTATTTATTTCTGAAAAAAACACTTTCACGACAGTAGATATCGGATATAAGAAACTCAAAACAGTCAGAGATTTCTTTCTTATATGCGTTTCTTTCTTATATGGAATTATCAGATATAAGAAAGTTGTTTCTTATAAGAGTACATACACATATAAGAAATCTATTTCTTATACGAATATATTTTCTTAAAGTAGAATGTTTAAATGAAAAGCCTGTTTTAATAAACAATATTTTATTAAATAAAACAATTCAGTATATAAAAATACAAAGATACGAAATTAAATTATAGTTTGGCAAGACAAAATTCAGTATCTTAAGAACTAAAAATTTAAATAAACAAAAAAATATTTTCTTATATGAAACGTTTTCAAATACCTTTGTCTACTTTGGTGTTTGACACACATTTTTTATATCAGTGTTTTTCTTATTCGCTTTATTCTTATATGAAGCAATTTTTCACTGAAAATATGTAAAAAGGCCCGGAGTTTTGATAATCTTTCTTATATCTGATTTTTCTTATATGAGATGTTATTATATCCGATATATACTGTATACATTTATTTTCAAAAAAGTTACAGGTCATTTATTCAGTTTGCAATTCCATTTGCTTTAGTTTTGGTCACCAGTGTAGTTCCTTCGTACGATGTTTAAGCCCCAGCGATGTGTTCTATACGCTCTGTATATCCCGAATAATTATTGATCGAAAGTGTGAATTTCCGCCAAATTTGATAATAACAATCACAATCAACATTAAAACGGGGATGATAAAAACAACAGATAATAACTCAAAAGGATCAACCATACTGTAGGATAGTTTAAATCAACTGAAGTCACATGTTATCACAGTGTTTGTTTGGACATGTTATAGAACTGTTATTTCCAACATTTCGACTCCAACATGCATGAACCAATATGATTAATCCTGAAAAATTTCCTAGGATATATTCGATTTATAGGGTTTATTTTTAAATTTTGACCATTTATGGAGTGACATTGCTCTTCTTCAAATTTGATCCACAGTATGGCGTAGGGGTAATAATAATTCGAAAAAAAAAACACTTTGCATACATCTTCAAATATTAAAAAAATTATGTAATTGTTTGATTTGGAAAAAAAACTTAGATACATAAAATTTGTAACACTGTGTAATTTGTTTACATTTACTGTAAATAAATTGACTTAGTTCCTCAGACCACAGACTTATGACAGTTATAATGACGTTTGTGGCACACACCATTAGAATAAATGAATCAAGTCAGGTGGGATTATCAATGGAAAATTCGAAAAACGTTCGCTGCATGGCGGTGCAGAATTCTATTGAAGAATGAATGGTTTACGTTGGGGGTGTTAATAAGTCTGGTAAAAAAGTAAGTCATATTTTTTTATTTTAAAGTTAGAATTTCGTGTTTTTCCATTGCAAACAAAATATTGTGCCATTAAGCTAATTGGTTACACTATGTAACTAGGAAAAATAAATACTTATTCGATTAATTACAATGTCTCGTTAATATTGTATTTGCTTATTACGCGGTTGTATGTATTTTCTTGGTAAAAAACAGAAGCATGTAATGAGTCATTAGGAAACCCATGAGAATATACTGAGTATTACGTATTGACACTTAATAAATTACCAAGTTCAATAAATTGTATAAATTTAGTATTTATTTAACAAACAAAATATATGTTTGAATATGAAAATTATTTTCCTAGCGCTATTTTACAGATTATAATAGCTTATAAAATTAATGTTATTATTTTAAAATTAACTTCCTATTTAGAAATGGAATTTTTTATGCAGATATTTAAAAATTATTTTCAAACTAACCATTATAATAGGTTATTTTTTAATCATTGACATGTGCGATTATCCACACTCAAATTTATATTTCTACACAGGAATACATCTCATCATGGCTAAGATTAATCGATATTTGTATATTGAAAGTCAATTTGTTATTCATTGACCTTACTTTGTTTCATTGTTCAAATATTTGCTATTTCGTGTAAATCATACAAAAATCAAATTTTCGACAACAGCAATGATAGATACACTTTTACCTCTTCCGTCAAGGTTCAATCACTTTGGGTTAAGAAAAAAAGATCTCAAGTTCAATCAACTTCTTGCAAAGTAACAGCAAACAAATATAAACAATTTACGATGAAAAGACAAACATATCGGACAAATGATGTGTGACATAATAAAAAAACAAAAATCTAGGAAATGGGGAAGTCAAAAGTAAATATTGACAAATAAAGAATCGACTATCCAAAGATGATTTCCATGATATATACAAGGAATTTAAATTTAAACACTTTCGATTATTTACAAAGTAACAAACAGGTAGAAGAAATTTGTTACGCGATTATTTTGGTCCTATGATTGCCAGATTATTCGAACGTCTGTCTACGTACTCGATACTTTGTCACAAATTCTTGTCTTATATGTACTTGAAAATTGATTATTTCGTACTGTTTTTTCTAATCCAGGGGAACAAATACGCCAAGAATGTTTTACGAGCAGATTAAATGGATATATTTATGTATTTCTAAACGGATGTTTTGTCTGGCCGATTTATTACCAAAAACCAATATTGGTATTGGCTATCAAAATTATCTCTGCACAAAATAAAGTACCAACAAAAATCCCCAAATTATTTATACCTGTTCATAAAACAGAATATTTGCGTATTTCATTCCAGTGTTATTTATAAAACATTTTGTCTATTTTTTTCATTTTTTAATTGATTTTTATATTAGCATTCTTTCAACACCAGTAGCATTCTCAAAAAAAAAAAAAAAACCGCAACCCATCGCACAGCAATCATAAATTGTTTTAATTGATATTCACAACTTACTGTTAAAACACATTTGCAAATATTTTTGTTATTTATTTTTTCCGTTTAAGCTTTTTTATTTGCTTTGCTTTGTTTTTCTCTTTGGATTTTTTGTTTTGTTTTTTTTTTATATTTTTATTTTCACTTGTAGATTGGCCACTGTTGCAATTTTTCGCGCCTCAAATTTCATGTCTAAAGCTTTATTTTCTTTTAATAAATTGAATCAAAAATGATTAATTTGTCTCATTTATTTTTTGCACTTCCACTTTAGTCCCTTAGCTGGGATTTTTGTTTAAAAAAAGGTAACTAACTACGAAATGACACACTCGATGCGTGAGAGAGTATCGTCTTCCGTTTGTTGCAAAAGCTTGTTAACGATTAACGTTAAATAAATCATCGCTTTTGTTTATATAAACATTCACACACATCACCACCATCGCCAGACAAAAACAAGCTATCAAAACAACAACATATCGACCGACCATTCAAATTCCGACTGATGATGGTAACCGTAAAATAGCAACAGTCAGCAAGCAGACTACCACCAACCAACCCGGCTGCCAGCCAACCAGTCAACCTTTGAGGCAGCAACATCGACGGGCGCGTTTGCCTTGTTCTGTTGTTCGCAACACAATAATCGAACAACAATAATGTTTGTTCAATTGTTAGATGGGGTGTATCGTATCTATGCATATGTATGGATGTAGAGCAGTTTGATTTCATGACTAAGCAAATTACACTTAGAGAAAAGATTAGTTGAAATTTTTTTGGCTAGTAAAAAGGTAAAAGCAAAAAAAAAAAAAAATATGCTGGTGGCCAAAACTAAAACAACTAAAATTGCAAGGTTAATAAATGCCACAGAACTTTATTAAAAAATAAAGGAATCGTATTGTTTTTTTTTCAGTTGTAAATCTTAAAAAACAAAACCCTAATGCCGAATTCATTGTGAAATAAATAATAATTTATGGATAAGAGAATTATCTCAATTTTGGCTTGGACAAAACTAAAGCAACTCTACAATACAAACAGATGAGCTCTAAAATTTTAGTTATTTTCACTGTTATAATTACTATGTTTTGGTTTCTACAACAATTTCGATTCTTATAGATCAAATTTTAATGGATTTTATTACAGTAACATGTGTCTGGTTTTCAATTTTGACTTCAAACAGCTAATTACCAGTAATTGTGAAAACAATTTATCAAAGAAAATTATTTCGGAGTAATATTCCATGAATAAATCAGTAATTTCTCGATTTATAAGTTGATTATATGCAACTATATGAGTAGTGACAGTTAATCACGGAGGAAGGCTGCAAAGGAACATCAGTTCATATTGTTCAAAAAATTGTCATTGCAATAAAAATACCCATTTTAGAGTTTAAAGGTATAGGTAAGGGGTTATCGTCGAGTATAACAAACATTTTTTTCTGAAAAAAATCGAAGAACCAGGTTGCCTTTCGCAAATGTTCATATTAATTGGAGTCCGACTTAGTGGAGAAATATTATGCTCTCGGATGTATTCAAGTTAAATATTAAAAACTTAGACATGAAAAAATTACAGCCAGAAAGTCCAAAAATGGAGGAGGGTCAACAATTGTATTGTTTTTCTTTTTTATGGAGTTCGATATATTTACGAGATTTGTGAAGAATGGATCGGATTTTTTATACAAATGTGTTGGAAAACCCTATGATTCATTGGCTCGTAGGTGTGCTGCCGTAATGAAAAAAATGATTTATAAGAAAAAATCATCGAAATAGTCAGTCGTATTGAGCTGCAGCGACTACAGTGGCTAGTCCATGTTGTGCGGATGAATGAAAATGCTCCAGCTCAAACGGCATATAAAAATCAGCCTACTGATGGTTCCCGTAGAAGGGGAAGGCCACGAATTAGATGGAAAGACCAAGTAGAAAACAACATCTTGGAACGTGGTCTTCCAAATTGGTGGACTTGCGCACAAGACCGACGCGCTTGGAAATCTTTTTTAAGCTCGGCTTATGGTACAACCGTTCTGTAACAAGCCAGCTAAGTAAGTAAGAAAAAATCAAAAAGTTGCTTTAGTTTTGACCATGCAAAATTGGGTCAATTTAGTTTTGCATAGAATTTTTTTATTTCAAAAAAAAATTTTGCGTTTTTTTTTCATATAAAAATAGGTAATTTTATCAAAAAAAAAAAAGTTCACTATTGCATAAATTTCAAATGGTTTAGTTTCGACCACCAGTGTATATAGAGTTCTAATAAATATCCGGCGTGTGAGGTACACTCATAAGGGAAAAACTTTTTTTGAATGTTAGAAATTTATGAACAAATGAAGTTAAATATTTCACTTCAGGACCAAAATATTCTACGAAAAAATCTAACGATGTACTTTTTTACGATTATATATTTCACCTTGGCATAGATGGCGATCTTAACCTTTCAAAAATTGTTTAATATTTTTGCCAGGAAATTTTATACACCTTGCTTATCTTAAATCCTTCCTAATATATTTTATAAATATGTTATTATCATCTGAATACCAGAATTGCCTACTCATAACAATTAATTCAAACAAATCATGTATTGAAACAATTTTAAGAATACACTTTTTTACCCAGAATGAAAAAATTACAAGCATTTCGGTTGGGAAATGTGATTAAGGCTATAAAAATACCTAAAAAAGGGAGGGAACTTTATACGGGGCTATGAGAAAACAAAGATCTTTATTGACAAATTTCTGTGAAAAAGTTTTTTAACCTTCAAGAATCCGGAAAGGGAAATTACAATCTCTTCTGTTGACAATCTAGCTAAAACCTTTTATAAACCGATCATATTCGGGAGCTAAATATCGGCGCATAGATCTTTATTCATAATTTTTTGGGAAAAATGTTTTATCCTCCAAGAATCCGGAATGGGAAATTACAATCCCTTCTGTTGGAAAATGCAGTTAAAACCTCTTAGATACCGAACATATTTGGGAGCATTATATCTCTATTTTTTTTTCTCTCAGTGTATATATCACATATGAATGGAAACACTTGCGACGCTTGTATTAAACGGCCGTAATGAAAAGAGCAAGTGTTAACTGAAACCACAACCCAACAAAATGTGTTCGGATAAATGTATAGTCGCATTACATATACGAACAGTACTCTACTTATTGCTCTTCACTTTACTGCTACTGATAGACTAACAACAGCAACTGGTATGTGGCCACTTGTCGAGTCAGCTGTCATCTTCTTACTCAGCAAAAGCTACTATGGTAGCAAGCAATAGATGTTGCCTTTACTTGTTTTTTGTTGTTGTTATTGTTTGTAACTCTTCGTACATATTATTCGCATCTCAGTATGTTTTTTAAGCTCCATGGTCATTGTGTTTTTGGTGGTTCAAGTGGTAATGGTGGTGCTGGTGGTGGCGGCGACACATTTACAAAAGTACGAAAATAACGATATGTCGCTGGTTTATATTAACTATTCAGTAAAACGTAAATGAATTTAGTGGGGGTTTCTTTTATTGTACAAAATTTATTTTCAGGCTTTTGGTTTTTAATTTTCCTTTCACATAACTAAAAATAGACGTCCAACAGGTGTATGTATGTTGCGTTGATTACTTTGTTGCAGCAACATTGTTGTTAAAACATAAGCTACTAGTTTGTTGTGATAGAACGTGTTGAAGTAGTTTTGGTATCATAATATATTTGTTTTGTCCTGATTTATATTAGGAGAGTTTACTTGCGGCAATCTTTATCGTTCTCTTTTGAAATTGCTCCATGCGTCTATACAAGACAATTCGGTTTCCAAAATATTTTTTATTTGTTGTTTTTCACATTTAAATATATATAAAATGTCAACAAATACGAAATACACAAAACAAATTGCCAGACAATTGTCGGTACGAGCAATTTTTTTTCATTTCTATACCCCTTGCCCCTCTCTCCAACAAACAAAGACTTGCCGCAAGTAAACTCGCCTAATCTAAATTGGGACTTTGGAAAATGGTATATAAATTCATAAATAAATGGTAGTTTTTCCCTAAATGTTCATATTCATATTATCCACACAAAAATTACAAATTCTCAATGGAAGATAGACTAGCGACTATGTGGATTATCCATCAATAGCGACAGACCTTCGGCAAGAAACCCTCTGATATTAGATTGACCGATATTAAAAACTGGGATTTAAAAACAAAAAATCTGCACTTGAAACTCCTACCCCCTTCTTCCGGGAAATCTGTACTTAATTTCTGAACATTTCATATACAACAACACTATAATCTGTAGTAATACACCAGGAAAGCAGATATATCAGCAAAATATTAGACAAAATACGTGTGATATATTTGGAATTTGGGGAATGGAAATACAACCAAACCAAAATTTAAATTCACATCTGAATTTCGAAAAAAAACACTTGAAATGAAAATGAAACTGTTTTAATTTAATTTACTTCCATTAAGGGGACCCCCCATTCTCGGTGTCAAAAAGCATCACTTGATGCTGACACAATGAACCGACTATATCATGAAGGGTTCTTGAGATTCAATCGGTCGAGATCTTTCTTATATTTTAACTTGGTTTGTGGTAAAAAATAGACGATTTTCCAAAAAAAAAATATTTTTTAAAGGTCCGACATTTTGTTGATTTTTGAGCGAAGCCAATAATCCTAATTCATACGAGAGCCAGACATGTACCCTTAAATGAATATTATTTTTTGAGATAAACTTATATTTTTAATAAAACCCCCCTCTTTTTGTTGATTTTAATGCAAAAAATGTTTTTTTCTTAATCCCATGACCCTGAGTATATAAAATCATTTTCCAGATCTTTTAAGCCTCATTTAAGATGTGTTTTGCTTTGCTATGAGCACCCTCAGGGATTTATATAAATAATTACAATAACAATGGACTATCCTCATTGAAAAATTTCACGCCTGAATTGTATCCAATGTGTTGACAGTTTTGTACGTATGCATATATGTGTGTGTGCTGTTTATACTAGGAATTATTTAAATATCAATAAAAACAAGCGTCACCTTAACATACCTAAGAACAAATGGCGGAGTGAGCAAGCGGACGAACGAACCAAACCAAACAACAACCAATACTTGTTTTCTTAAATGTTTTTGTCAACTCCTCTTAACTTATGCCAGGCTAAAATCTATACACTACATATGACGCATGTGTTTGTTATGCACACATATCTTAGTGCTAAATACCCAATGTAGATAGAAATCTATTTGGAATTTAAACTGGATATTATTGACACAATATAATAAATATGTAATAATTCCAATGAATGAATATGAAAAAAAATGATTTCCTTTTTTAAGACATTTCCAAGAAATACAGAATTATAATAAATTGTATGTTGATGACACGACAATAGCAGGAATTGTATTATAGATTTATTGTAATTCATTAGCATTAAAGTTAAATCTCTAATTTTTAGAAAATTTTCCCTTAAAATATTTCTAATTTTAAAAATTTAATTGGAATCGTTTGCTCGTAATGGTTGCTATGATACAATTATGCTAACGATTTAAGGTACAAATGCTGAAATCGTTAATATTCGTGTAAAATACTCACTTAGGCGTATGATTCATATTTATGTGAATCATACGCCTACGCCCGTACATGACAATAAGTGTTATTGGGCGTATGATTTATATTAATTTTGTAAATATGTAGTCTGATATGTAACTGCAATCAATGTACAATTTACTAAGGTTCTAAAAAAAATTATATTTATTCCATGGTATAATAATAGAAGGCAACAGCAAGTGTTGTTGTACAACAAACGCATGGAAATTTGTTTTTGTATGCTATACTAGTGTCAACGTCATTTGACAGAAAAATGTAAACAAACCAATAAATTATATTTATTTTGAAAATAAAATATTTTCGACTCCTCAAAATAAAATTTGAAAAACATGAATGAAAATGTATCAAATTTATATTTCTATCTTGCATTGCACATCTTTCCTATAATTGAGCTATTGCCACTTATATGTTTAACACATATGAAAATGCATGGAATTGCGAGTTATTCAATGAAGAAAGATTTGCTTCCTCAAACTTTCCCAACAGGCAGATTGAGTAAAATGAATACGGGAGGACATTTAATAAAGAACAATTTCGAATTGTATGCGTTCCCAATTTTCTTGTTGGTGATTTTTAAAAACATAATTTGTCAAATTCATATTGACACTAGTATTACTAGCTGGGCCTTGCTGTTACCTTTTATAATTGTACCATGATTTAATTCGAACATACATGAATACAAATTCAATAAGTCATGCATATATAGCCGCTTTCAGGCATCCGAATTATGCGACGACAAGAGTGCTTCTTAACAATTGAAAGCGTCTTTCTACAAACAGTGTTTTTACAAATGGCGGGCACTATTACTCAAATAATTCATTATGTTCCAAATTGGAATCCGTTGTTCTTGTCGCACATATATCTTGTATGAACTAGTAAAGATCTTCCCTATTTGTATACTTTTAGAATAGAATCACTTTCGGAGTCGATTCATGCATGTCAGTCTGTCCGGGCGAAATTTGGCACAGCCTACCGAACTAAGTCTAAGTGTGTGTTAACTTTCTTGGAAATCGGTTCAGATTTAGATATAGCTCCCATATATATTTTCGTCCGATTTAATGTAAATGGTGTACCAAAGTCCCTATATATCTTTCGATTTGCACGAAATTTGGCATAGCTCATTGAATTGAGCCTAGAATGATGTGTGCTAAGTTTCTGAAAATAGGTTCAGATTTAGATATAGCTCTCATATATGTATATATATATATATATATTCTTTCGATTTTATGTGGGGGTGCCTTTAAAATATTTTATTGATTGATGATCCCACTTCGCCCATAAACATTTTATACCCAATTTTCCTACACAAATTTGAGCGAAGAAATGTATATTTTGTGTCTTTGGAACCAGAAGTTAAAAAGTAAAATATAAGGTCATTGATATTTCTTAATCATTAAAAATTTCTTAACAGGGAGATCTGTCGTGGAATGCTATTAAATTCTTTCAAAGAATTTGGTTATTAAGATCCCAGAGGGCAGGGAGTCGGGTGAAAACTGTGTTCGCTATTTTTAAGGTTTCGCTCATAATTTTTAATATAATTTAATATAGCATTTCTTAAATGCCAACGTATCATCTTCTTAAGTAGTGAAAATCCCCATTAAAGAAATGTTCAATTAAAGTTCACTTTTCCTGAATTATTACTGTTTACCCGTGGTAAAACATTCTTGTTTTCTTATCTATATAAATAATAATCATAAATGGCACCCAAAAATATTATTTTATAATTTATATAAATTAAAATTTGTATTATAAAACATAAAATTTATTTTTAATTTAATGACTAATACTAACAACATATTTTTTGCAATAATTTAAAATATAATTGCCAGCTACAAATTATAGTTCATGTTGGCAATGCTGCTACGCGTTATCTTTCATAGCAGCAGCAACAACAGCTGTTCTTTCCTCGTCATCATATGTGTGCCAATAATACTGGTTGACCACCGGCTTCTATGGCCGAACATATGATTCTGTCAATTTTTCATAACATTTGTTTTGATTTGTATTTGCAATTGTTGGAGTGTTAAAATATTTAAGTGTTTGTTATTATTAATTTCGAAACGAAAATGTCGTCGAGAATTATAACATTGGCACAATTAACGCCCAAAATGTTGAGTAAGTTAGAAGTTCATTTGATTTTGGGTACGACAACTTTTTGTAAGGGAATTTGTCTTCAAAAACGATTGCATAAAAGTGAGCTACGTATGAATCTTTGGTGTGGAAAGTGTATTTTTTTTTAGGAAACATGTCTCTAGTAAATTCGAAATCTAATACAAAAAACAAATAACAACAACAAACATTTTGTTTTTTAAATATGTCTTGTAAATTATATGTGTTAACAAAGATATTATCTTGGCATCAGTATGAACCGGAATTGAACACATTGCAACTTTAACCACTTGTCATACCTAGCAAATAGGTAATCCTTTGGGCCAATAATATAAATTGATTAAAAACGATCATTATTTTTGCAGCAGTTGTATGTCAATTCAGCCAGATGCAAATATTTAACAAGGGGTTTTGAAATTTTGCGAATACAAGTCTGTTATTTGTAGGCATTAAAAATGTGATATATTGGCCCTTGTTTTGATATAGTACCGCCAAATGTATATTAAATATTAAAATAGCCCATGTTTTGACATAGCTCTCTTAAACAGGTTCGAACAGGTCTATGCCGCATATTTCACTGAAATGACGATCACATCGCAATCCAGATTCTTGAAGGGAGAAAAACATCTTTGCAGAAAAATTTTAATAGAAGTTACAGTTTTGATTTATCGCCAAATGAAAGTACCACCCCCTTTCGGGATTTTCCTTTTTTGAAATGATGTTGTTCACTCCTCAAGAACCCGGTTTGTCTATACTTTTACATAGCCTCAGTTACAGGTTAGGTATTTTGGAGGTCTTAGACACATTTTCAAACTTAAGGGCACCTCCCCATTCTAGATTTTAAAATTTCAACATTTTGATTGAGGTGGTAAATGAATACCAATGCATGTTAAGGTTTGTATCTTTACACATATATAATTGAAGATTTAAAACAGAAGAAAAATAATTTGCAAAATTTAGTTATTGTTGTTTTGTGTTGTTTTTGGTGATTTAAGACAAGTCCTTATTTTTGATGGCGGGCATGATAACTCCTCACTGGAACATCGGAATCCGGAAATTACAACGGTGTTAGAAAGAGTACATGTCTGGCTCTCATATGATCTAGGATTATTGACTTCGCTCAAAAATTAACAAAATGGCGGACCTGTGAAAATTGTTTTTTTTTTTAAATTCATATATTTTTTACCACAACGACTTTGTTAAAAGTAAGGAAGATCTTCACCGATTGGCTTTATCCTAGTTCATAGGATAGCTATACATTCCCTGAGAAACGTGTCAAAATTTGGAACCGATTGGATTATTAGTTTCTGAGTTTTTGAGCAAAAACACTGCTTCTAGAAAAATGGTTTAAAGTTTGAGAATCACTCTAGCCGTCACTTGATGTTGACAATATAAATCGGCTATATCTTCAAGAGTTCTTGAGATTTTCACTTGGAATTTTGTAGGGACATTGCTGAATTAGTGTAGGTTCGACCTAAATCAAACAACAAACTTAAAGAAGAAGAGTGGAAAACATATTTGCAAAATATTCTCAATATTATTTTCGAACGTTAGCCGTATTCTCCAATTGAAGAGGCTGTAATAGAACATCTCGAACCATTATGTTGTAGTTATAATTTTGGATTTTATCTGTAATTAAAATTGTTAGATCTTATTAAGGGGTGACACATTTGCTGAAGGGTGAAAATCGTTATATTTTTGGATTTTATCTGTAATCAAAATTTTTAGATCTTATTAAGGGGTGACACATTTGCTGAAGGGTGAAAATCAATATTTCGAGTGATAAGCTAAGAAAATCCACCTCAAGTCGAACAAATTAAAACCAGTTTTAAACAAAACCATTAGCTAATAATTCAAAACTAAACTAGGGGGTTTCTTCTACCATAACAAGCTTTCAGATTTTGGCGACCTCAATATATTTGAGATTTTTGTGCTGCACAGGGTTATCATATTTTAATATTTTTTCGGATTGTTCGTTCTCATTTACAATTAATTAAAAAATGCGTATCCATAGCGTTGCATTTGAGTTTATTATGAACAACAACAAACCGAACGATGACGTTCATATATGTATATATATTTACATATGTAGGCATTTGACAAATATTTTCAATCAGATAACGTGTACCAATTATTTCATTTGCTAGATGCAAGAGAAAGCTTTTCTCTTGCTCTGAAAGCTCTCAAATCTTTGTTTTACACAATTCTTAACAATATTATCAATTTCGATGGAAAATTTTGATTATTTACTATTTGTAGATTTTTCCGTGTTGTTATAACAAGTTCTGTGCTGAATCACGATATTTTCGTTGATGACATCGTGTCAGTTTAGTTGTAATTGCATTCATAAAAAATATCTACTCTACGTTTTGAAATTATTGTGGACACATAATCAAGTTTGAAGCAAATGTTTTTATTATTTTCTCCAACACTTCATTGAGATATCGCTTCAACTCAAGAGTGAGTACCATTCATTCAATATTTCATACATAAAATTTTTTTATTTTTATATATGTAACAAATAAATGTGTATGTAATTATAGATGTCAGTGTGTCAATATTTAGTTTCAACATTTGAAAGGGGGTTTTGTTTACCAACAAGAAGAAATGATGTTGTTCTTTGTTGTAAGTAAATCCTTCACAATATTTAATGAAAACAAATCAACAAAAAAGCAAAATATTTGTTCATATTTTTAATGTGTGATATAATCATGTTTATATTTACATAAACAAAAGAAGGCACCAGCGATTGATGAACTAACCAACCCGCCGCCAGACAATTCTGAGAGATCACTCACTTAGTCCGTGTTGACGATGGAGATGTTCTTCGCATGTACAGTGTTTGGCTGAGATATTGTGATACATTTTGGAATTAAAATAAATATATAAAAGAAATATAAAATAACTAAGAAACTCCCCATACTACAAAAAATAAATTTTAAACATCAAAATATTTATCCATTGTAGGGCCGAATTTTTCTTAATTTTTACCATCAGGAACGATATACCATAATAAATTCACACATTCTTGCGAGTAGGAATACCTCTAGGAATCGAAAACATTCAAAATGCATTAACTTTTGCAAGGAGTTCTGCAACTCATTGAAAGCACACAAAATTCTATATATATTGGAACATGTTTCTAGGATCTTCAAAATACTTAAATGGAGCGGGACCTTTAAGGGGACCCCCCCATTCTCGGGGTCAAAATTTTTGTTGATATAATTCGAATCTACACTGATTAACTGATTAACTGTCTCTACAAAATTTCAAGTGAAAATCTCAAGAACTTTTGAAGATATAGCCGATTTATTGTGTCAGCATCAAGTGACTGCTGAAGGGCTTCTCAAACTTTAAACGCGTTTTTCTCTAAACATTTTTTTTGCGTATGGCGGGCACGATAACTCAAAAACTAATAATCCAATCGGTTCCAAATTTTGCAACGTTTCTCTGGGAGAGTATAGCTCTCGTATGAACTAGGATAAAGTCAATCGGTGAAGATCTTCCTTATTTTTTAACTTGGTTTTTGGTAAAAAAAATCGGCGATTTTCCAAAAATATTTTTTCAAAGTTCCACCATTTTGTTAATTTTAGGCGAAGTCAATAATCCTAGTTCATACGAGAGCAAGACATGTACTCTTTATAACACCGTTGGAATTTTCGGATTCCGATGTTTCAGTGAGGAGTTATCATGCCCGCCATCAAAAATAAGGACTTTTCTTTAATTACAAAAAACAACAACAAAACAATAACAAAAATTTTTTGTAAATTATTTTTCTTCTCTTTTAAATCTTCAATTATATATGTGCAAAGTTACAAACCTTAACAAGCATTTGTATTCATTTACCAGCCCATTGAAAATCTTGAAAAATTAAAATCGAGAATGGGGGGGGGGGGTTCCCTTAAGAGATCTCTTTTTTTAAAGCCCGATTGCAAACTTACAGCCATTTAGGCTTATGAACACTAACATCAATACTACTTTTATCAAGATGTACTTAAAAAATATTTTTGGTAATTCACAATTAATTTCCCCAATATGATAAAGAATAAATTAAGAAAAAAATTGTGTTTATGAGATTGTCAATCGGTGGGAAATTAAAATTTGCAAACAAGGAACACATAAAGTATATTTTCTAATATGTATACGAATGTGCTTACATTTCAAATATTAAATTATTATGTTGATAGACATCAATGTAAATCAGATGGGCAATTTTTCGAAAATTCCGCAATTATCAGTAAGGTCGTAACAAAGTTTTTACAAAGACATGTTAACACAATCATAAATATAGTGTGTGCCAAATAATTTTTTTTACACTTTATTTCATATTTCACATTCAAATAGACATTGTTTCACTTAAAAAATATCCCCAATTGATGACATGTCTTCCTGTTAGTCATTTAATTTTTAACACATACACATACAAAAATAAAATTAATTTACTTATATTTGAAAAAATTAGAATAGATAAATCCTCGAGATTCCCACACACGTTCCTAATGTCAATAGACGATCAACAAAAAAAAAAAAAAAGAAAACAAAAAAAACCACACGTGTGTCCACAAAACGCAGATGAGGATTTAAATTTCCATTACCATTTGATGAAATTGCGTTGATTTAAATATGTTGGACTGATGTATATTTCGGGTTGATGATCGACCAACTGCATGATGAAATTTTGTGAATTTATTTTTTCTTTTTTGTTTATTAATGTTATTTTGTTCTCACACACGCGAACATAGGCCAGCACGCACAAACAACCGCACTAAACTGAATAATTAGAACTATATGTACGAAGCCGAAAACAATGCGGTATGTTTCTTGGCCAATTTTTAATTTACAATTGAAGAAGTGAACTGCAAAATAATTCGTTTTGAATTGTTTTCATATTTGATGCGACGGCGGAATATGCAGATTTTGTATTCATTTCCGACATATGTATATATTTTCGTTGTTGTTGTTTGTATTAAAAAAATAAAAATAATAAAAGAATGGACGCAAAGAATCGCTATATTAAAAATGGCGTGGCAAATTATGAATAAACCAGGTTGCTTATAGCTGGGATAGTAGTTGGACAAATATTAAAAAAAAATACGTGGTTTATTACTGGGATAGTCGAAAAAAAATATAAAAAGGCAGTCATTGCTACTGGATAATAGCCCTGTAAAATTTATTTTTTTCGACAATTACTAGTAAATTAGCCCCTCGTAAGGTGTTTTCATAGAGCGACCCCACATTCGAGAAAATCCTTAATATGGCGCGGGAAAGGTTCTCTTCGGGGATTATACACAGTATTATAGCTGCCTTGAGACGAGACCTGAATATTGCTGCCCATTTATAGTTAACCGGAGAATAAAATACCTTGTCTCTAGATTCACTCCAATAGATGGGCGAATTTTCATTTTCGTCTGTCTTTCAGCAAAACCAAAAACATCAATAGTAATGGTACATAGGGTAACCGAAAAATCGCAAGGAAAGAGAGTAATTTTAAATGTCGAATATATGATATTAAAGATGAACAGACCAAAGACATATTTTACGAGCGCCCAGAAGTAGCATATAACCGCCACCCTGGCCATGACATTAAAATTCTGCTAGGAGATTTTAATGCAAAGAATAAATTAAGAAAAAAATGGCATGAGGTTAATTGACTTCGCGGGTGCAAAAAACATGAAATCAAAAAACGAGAAATCAAATTGATCATGTTGTGATAGACTGAAGGCAATCATCCAGTGTTTTAGACGTTCTGACCATCACCTTGTAGCAGTCAAGGCTCGCACTCGTTTAAGGTATCATCAAGGTGCGATCTAATGAAACACGGACCCTCGACGTCGAAACACAAACACAACAGATATCAGTAGCCTAATCTGCTCAACTTATCCACCTGCTTGACGAAAGCACTCCCGATAATATAGAAGTACAATGGCATAGAATTGCCCTATAAACTACAGCAAAAGCAACCAAAGACCACCATGCTACTGATGTGAAAATCACAGTGTATAGGGCAACTCTGCACACAATAGCAAAACGTAATGCGAGAGAATTATCGAGAGAAAGGTGAGAGGAGAAACATATTTTTGGAAAAAAGAACAAGAAAATCGTGAGCAAATCGAGATGTGCAGGAGTCATAATGAAGTCCGAAAATTTTACCAACGAGTAGAATACCAAATCGAAGGCTTTGGTGCAGGCACATCCTTCTGTAGAGATGAAGATGGCGGATACACATAATGAAATGAACATTTTGAAAAGCTTCTGGTATCAAAGGGTGATGCTGAAGAAGATACCCCAGAACCAATAAGAGATGACCGTATATAGTTTATACCACCTAGCCAAGATGAGGTCAGAATATAAATCAATCGGCTGAAGAATAAAAAAAGCAGCAGGTGCCGATGGGTTACCAGTGAACTATTCAAAACCGGTGGTCAGATGCTGGTCAGGAGCATATAAGAGCTGATTAGTACAATTTGGCTGGATAAATGAATGCCCAATGATTCGAACCTCAGCATTCTGTGCCCCATGCAAAAAAAGGAGACAAGACGATATATGCCAACTATAGACGAATAAGTCTTATTTCCATCGCATATGAAGTGCTATCCAGCGTACTGTGTGAATGACTGGAGCCAATGGTCAATGACATTATTGAACTATACCAATGCGGCTTCAGACCTCTGCGCCATATGCGTTCGGCATTCATGCGAAATTAATACGGCTATGCAGAATAACTTTAACTGCCACAAGGCCAACAGTTAATGTCGAACAAGACCTCTCAGAGATGTAAATGTAAACAGAAATGACACTTTGTACTCCAAACAACGCATGTTTGTTTGAATTAAAATAACTGTTCATCATCACAATACCAGTTCTCACACATCGACTCAAACCAAAACGTAAATTTTACTTCAATACTTGCTATTTAAAAACAATAAATGTTATTTCAAGAATTTACTACCATATAAAGATTATTCAATTTAAATATTAACTGTTAAATATAGCTCGAAACGAAACAAAATGAATAAATTGAAAATTAGGTCCTTTAATATTAACATAATATTCATCCATATTTTTAAGATATGTACGAAAACGGTTTTCGATTGCATCACGCAATTAAGAATCGGCATTAAAAAAAGAAACGTCAGATGCCATGAACCATATACGAGTACGACAATATGGGTCAACATGTGCTGCTGTTGAGGTTTTGTTTACGGCATTCAAATGATCGTTATGTGATAACAAAGAAACGTGGATTGCAACAAACGGCGGACATTTTTTTATAAAATCCTGGCCATGCGATAATTTGTTAACAGTGCCAAAAACAATTTGGGATAATCAAAGATTGTAAGATTATATTTAACATCACATTCTATAACGTAAATAATTGTCAATTTCTGGAAAATGATAACGCGTTAGGCTTTAGAAAAAATATACGCAAATATTTTGAAAATTGAGAATACATAAATAATCAGAATTTGTTCTGATTTTGAAGCCTACGTGACTTATTAGATGCGAACAGGTGACGTTTATTTTTTCTTCTTAGGACTAAGAATTCACTTATCTGCAGAATGCGGATTGCATTTTTATGTTGTCTGACATCTTCTACAATTGTGTTTTCAAATTTTCATATAATTAATCAAGTAATAGTCTATAAAAATCATATTGTAGGTCTACATACACTGGTGGCCAAAACTAAATAAACATTTTTCAAAAATGAGGATATCGTGTTGGTTTTTTTTTTTTTTTTTGAGTTTTAAACCGGGAACAGTTTAAAAACAAATCAAAGCAATAATGCAAAATTCATTATGAAATAAATAATTTATGGATAATTTTTGCTTGGACAAAACTAAAGCAACTCTACAGTGCAAACAGGTGAAAAATTGAAGAATTTTTACCGTTATAATTACTATGTTTTGGTTTCTACACCTATTTCGATTCTTATTGATCATTTTTAAATGGATTTTATTACAATAACATGTTTTTGGTTTTCAATTGTGACTTACTGCCAAAAATATAAAAATGGCTAGGAAAAAATACAGTACACCAGCAAAGCAGCTAATAACCAGTGGTTATGACAAAATGTATCACAAAATATATTTTGGAGAAATATTCCATACATGAATCCGTAATTTCTCGAATCAGTGGAGAAATATTATATCCTCAGATGAATTGATGTTAAATATTAAAAGCTCAGACACGAAAAAATGACAGTGGGAAGATCAAACAATTAAAGGCTCAAGCCTCAGTATTTCAAGGGTACGTGGAAGCATGGAGGGGGTCAATAATGGCATTGGGATTTCTTTCTTTTTATGGAGTTCGATCTATTTACGAGATTTGTGATATATTAGATCGGATTGTTTATACAAATGTGTTGGAAAACGCTACTGTTCCCTTCGCTGAAGAAAATATTAGTTTGGGGAAAAAGAAATACATTAGGCCGGTCGTCGAAAATGTCGATAAAATCGGAGAAATTATCGAATTTGACCGACATGTTAGCAGTCGTAACATCGCCCAGGAGCTAAAAATCGACCATAAAACTGTTGTAAACCATTTACACAAAGCTGGATACAAAAAGAAGCTCGATGTTTGGGTGCCACACCAATTAACAGAAAAAATAGGATGGATCGAATTGTGGTCAACGAGCGGCGAAACACCTGAAACGGTGGCAAATCAGGACTAACGACCTGGAAAGTTCTCCTATGCATTTGGTGGGACTGATTATGAGTTGCTTCCATATGGCCAAACGCTAAATTCTGATCTCTACAATCAACAACTGGACAGTTTGAAGATAGCAATTGACCAGAATTGGCCAAAAGGAGAGGTGTGGTGTTCCTATAAAGTCCTATAGTTCATAATAAAATAATAGATTTCTTTTTCCCCAACCTAATATAATATTTCATATTGGGAATAGAATATATCTGTATGCGACCATTTCTATATATTTTGAATCCGCACTTCAAGCTAGAGGTTATAAACAGGTCGACCAGCGGAGCATAACGACATTTTTACTTGTTTTTATTGTCATTATCACACAGAATACAAATATATGCATATATAGAAAAGTGAAATAAAATTAATAGTCTAAATTAGTTCACACCTAAACATTTTTCAATAACACAATTTACTAAATATTAACAATCATTTACAACGGAATTTTCCACCGAATTTCTGAAATCTGTAAACCCAATTTCTGTGTACATTTGAAATGAGTATTTGAATAGTGCATATTAAAAATAAAATAATAATTTCTAATCCACAATTCAGTGCCAAAAAGAGCCTCAAAACTAAGCCGGTCAAAGATTGTCATGAGTTGTCTGCATGATGGACAAATTTTATATCGCAATGTTGTTATTGTATTGATTTATTTCGGATTCTGATTGTGTGCCGATGATGGTGACGTAGTTGGAACGTTTGATTTTTGATAATTCTCACAAAAAGTACACAAAAATATTTGTTATTGTTGGTGTTGTTGTCAACAAATGAATAATTGGAATAAGCTAGAGCATCTCCGATCCAGAACAAATTTACGTTGGTCTTATCATCGGAAATTAAATAAATGAATAGGCTGGGAACTAGTTTTTGGAAAGTATTTCTCTATGCCCCAATTTGTGGTGCATTGCCACTGATTTGAAAATTGTGCAAACAAAAGTAGAGTTTGGATTTCAAGTGTGACAAATTATTAAAATATTTATTATATGTTAAACATTATAAACAATCTGCCATGACCTTGTAGAATAAATGTTTTAATTATTATCTCCTTTATGAGACTCTCTGACATATAAACCCCATTTTAATTAAATATTACATTTATTTCTTTTTATTTTTTAAATCGGTTCCTACGTATTTCTTGAGTCTACAATAATAGAATAACAATTGGTCTGTTCCCGTACTGCAAGAATCTACGAGTTTTTACTATTTTTTCGATATCATAAAGGAAAAATGTGTTATCGTAGTAAAAAATAGTTGATAATTGCAGTACGGGAACAGACCAAATTTTGAGAAAAAAGATATGTTTTACTATACTCTATACTCGCCAAATGCTTTCATTCCCATAAGGAATTTTACCAACATTTTATACAGATTTACAAAGATGTCTCAATTTATTCCATTATATATTTTTAACTAATTACAAGAATATTGAGAAAATCCGGTCATCTCAGAAAAGAACTTAATCTCGATACGACGTAAAAACAAACAACCTGAGTGGTCACACACAAAACATACATCATATGTTGTTTTCGTAAATGTCGAGGGACATGCCGTGGATGCGTGAAAATACAATTCTCTGTGTGTAATATACATTTCCTACTTCCATTTTTATTGTTTGTCTCTCGTCTCCAACCACACCCCAGCCCATTATTTCCTTGCAGATTGGGGAAAAAGTGTTCTTTGTTCCGGATAACAATGATTTGTGTGCGTACATATTGGCAAACAAACCGACACGATGGATGATCGTAAATGTGGACAAAAAAGATGGTCTGAATCCCCATTTTTTTCCTCCAACAGCAATATTGTATCGGAATTGGCGACGCTGCTTTGGAGGTTGCCGATCAGGAATAATAATGAAAATCATTTTAATATAAAAGATCAATTCATTTTACAGCTGATCGTCATAAACGCTGGAGATTGTCTAGAACAAAGTTGTCGGCGATTTTGTGTTCAGTAAACAAAAAAATAAACAGCTCCGCGTTCGCTTTTTAATTCGTAATTAGAATTTCAAATTGAAATTGAAACAATAATAACAACAACAAGGAAAATAACAATAATACTACTTAGTGTTGAGCAAAACAACAACTAGATTTGGTATTTGGTGAACCAACAAATAAGTGGGTATGTAGTGTGTCCAGACTTCGATTCAAAACAACAACAAAAACAAAAAAATAAGAAATAAAAATACTGTGACGTTTTGTTATTATTTTCGCGTGTGATTTTTAAGCGATACGTTTTATGAAAAAAATATGGAGGCATGTATAGTGTCTTCATAAACATAACTACATATATATGTATTCTTGTGTGTGTGTTTTTTTTTTTTTTGCGGGCACCTTCTTGGAAGAAATTGTTGTCTTAGGAGAACTAAAAAACAACATAAATTAAATGTGAAATATGAAAAAAAAACACTACAATAATTAGTTGATAATTTGAAAAATATCGATTAGAAGTCGTAAATAGTTCTACATAGCAGGCTATGGAAATATGCGAAGAAATAATATTCCAAATCTCATCTGCCAAGTGATGCAGACTAAAGTGTGTCTTAAAATATGTTAAATAGAATATCCACTCCAATACATGATTTTTGCCGGGTATTACACATTTGTCACTCCTAGATTTGGAAGGGGATATGTTAACGGAATCAACCTTGGTGATCACCCAATATTTATAGATATATACCTCAGCCTATGGTTTGCAGATGTTTTTTTATAAGGGTTTTTCAAAGAGGATTCGGATTTAATGTTAATCAAATCCGTTATTTAATTCGCTTGAAATGAAATTTATAAGTTTGACCCTTTTTTGGCGGGAATGCCAGAGGAGATGACAGGGAGTCATACCTTCGAATTTGAACTAGGTAGATATAATAGGTTGTGCAAAGTTTGGTTTGGATTTAATAATAAATTGAACTTAGTTTGGTTGAAATCACACGATACCCCATTCGAGAGTTATCGTGCGCACCAGCCGGCTAGACAGACAAGGAAACTTGGGGTCTAAAACTAATATTTCGACGAGGCAGATTTTTTTGCCGTATCAAAATTTATTTATTTTTTATTAAACAAGTGTATTTTTCGGCGACTCATGTGCTTTCCGCTCTCTGGAACAAATCATTCAAAAAAGTATTTAAGTTCGACCGGGTCGAAAATTTGATTTTTTGTTCTCCTCAGTGAATTATGAATTTAAAATTCACTAAATAGGTCGGAACTCTCATATAGAGAATACCTCATTCTGTTAGTAGGTAGTTTTAAGCGATTAGAAAATAAAGACCCTCAGGTTGAAAACTGGGTTAGGAACTTCGACATAACGAAAATTAAGCGGAACACAAGCACATCGTCGGGAGAATGGTGCTTAAACCGAAAACCTTTATATATAGATATTCAAAAATTATGTTTTCACCCTTCCACCCTTCACAGAATGCCAAATTACAGCCACTTCGTTTAGGAAATTTACTCAGATTTATGTGGTCTCCGAATGAAGATTTGTCCTTATTCGAGGATTGTTTTCTTCATGAATCGTGTATTTATTCCAGAGTATTTGATGTTTTGTATTGAAGGAGGCATTTTTTTATAAATTTTTAAACTGAAAATACATGTTACAATAATCTGTCCGTATGATAGATAATGATCGGCTCGCCAAAACTATCCCATTTCTATTTATTATATCCGTTTAGAAACTGTTATAAAAACTATTAGCCCATGATTTTATGTACTTAAATATTAGACAGATGTACGCCATAAAAATTAAATTAACAAGGAAACACACATTTTAAATGACGGTGTAAAAAATAAAACGAAATGTTTTCCTAACACTGGCTGGCCAAGCATTGTGGTCGCGTCACATATATACATTTTTGTATGTATGTACGTAGTTATTTATGTTTTTGTTTGTTGAGGGGGAGAACTGGCTGGCAAGCTGAACTAGCTGTTTACGTTTCAATCAGTTTATATAGCTTTATTAAATTAATAAAAATATCAACGTGTTGCGAATGATGATTAAGCGAATTATTTTCATCAAAACAAAAAAAATCCAGTCAATAATATTATTGTTGTGAGAACAGTTTAGCTAAATTTACATATTTTCGGTAAAAAAAAAACAAAAATACATTAATATATGCTAATCCAAAAATTAATTAAATTACACAGTCTAAACATTTTACGAAAATGGCACACGATCGCGGCGGTTCTATGGTTTGATAAGTGTTTCCCCTTTTTATTGCCCTGACAGTGGGAACACAAACAAATACTTGACAAAAATAACACTTATTTCAAAAAATATTTTATTCTATTTGATTACATAGTTTCCCCTACTCAATTTGGCTACTCACTCACCGTACAAATGTTATTCATGACCATCATCCTGAACTGTCACTGTTGACAGTAAATGATGGCCATTTATACATCACTAGTTAGACAGCAGGTCTCAACATGTTGTTAATAATATTCTCAAAGCAAAAAACATAAAAAACTGTAAACAATTATTTAATATTGTTCATTGATTTCAGCAAGTATTGCGAATGCTTATTTTTGTACGACTTGAGAATGCCCTATTGAAGTTGTAATCAAAAAGTAAATGATCTTCAAAACATCAAGAGATAAATACTTAAAATCTGGAGTATTAAAAAAACAAATGTTGTTACAGCTGATGCCATGTAGAGACTAGATGATTTATTGATCATTAGAATTATCGGTGGGGCATGGGCTGGATATGAGTCTATATATCAGTATTGATTTCAAAACATTTGACTTATATGGCAAAAATACATTTACACAAGTAAAAACGATGTTAAGTTCGGCCGACCAAACTTTTTATACCCTCCACCATGAGGATGATAGTTTTCTCTTGGGAGAAAACTCATGTTATGATAGGACCTTGAACATACGGAAACAACTGGAGTTAGTTGAAATTCTCAAATATCTAAAATGAGGCTACCAATATTTTAAGAGCCAATGATATATAAAATACCAAATTACAGCCAATTCGGTTGGATAACCTGTCCAAAATTTCCAGAATACCGAGTATCGGGGAGTATTGAAACGTGGGTCAATATTAATAAGTTGGTACGGATATGTGTTTTTAAATGAGAACCCAAAATACTTAATTACAACCAGTTCGGTTGGAAGATGTGTCCAAAATACCGAATATTGGGGGTTATATGGGGCTACCATGAAATATTAATAATTTTTGGTACGGATATGTGTTATTCAATGAGAAACCAAATTACTAAATTGCAGCCAATTCGGTTAGAAAACGTGTAAAATCCTCAAGATACCGAATATTGAGGGTGCCGTTATATGGGGGCTACACAAAAACGTGGACCGTTATATGACATTTGCAATACCAAACATCCTAGGAGTTATAGCAATGTATGAGCAGAATTTCAGAGCTTTATCTTAAATATTAAGAACTCTTTCGTGATTTCAACAGACGGGCATGCCTGTCATCGACAAAGAATTTTATTCTGATCAAGAATATATATACTTTGTGTGGTCTCCGGTGAATGTTTCGAGGTGTTGCAATCAAATTTAATACACACTCCACCTTATGGTGGAGGGTATAAAAATAAGTTCAACTTTAGGAAGTCCATATTTGCAGTTTTTTCGCTATACGGATAACGAGAATATTTAAAGAAGAGCTTTGAAATTTTAAACATGCATTGTCACTACTCCAAGTAACATATTGGTCCCCATTTAGGAATATCGTCCCTATAACAATGCCGCCCATTTTTAGTATTTTGAACGAACAGTGATTTACTATTCCGAGTTCTTACACAACAATTTCATCTAAACATAAATTATTATATTAAATTTGTATATAAATATCAAATTATTATAAAAACCATTGACGAACAAATTAAATAAATAGCACATGAAATGTCCCTAATATAAGTTTTAGGGTAGGTATGTATTCCGTCTGGTCTTAAAACAGACCGTTATTTGACAAGTGTAGGGTACAAGCTGTTCGACACGGTCAAGTTTAATATTATATTGTAAAAAATATATATTTGAATACTTAATCAAAAAGATGGGGCTAATTTAGTGCTCCGAAATAAGGAATGCGTAGTACGTTATTTAACATTGAATCCCATTCTTTCGTGACTGTCATGTCATTTTCCATAAATACCTTGAAAAGATTTATTTCCCTCTAAAATATAAATTCATTAACATTTCGTTTATGAACCAACCCCCTATACAAAATCGATTATTTTTTGGAAATTTTTTCGAACGCGTGGGTCAAACAATTCACACACCTGTGAGCAGTGCTTTTCCCACATCTGTCCACGTGCACATCACAAACAAACGGTAGCGAAATGTCCAAAAAACATCAATTTCACACACACTCAAATCACCCACTCACACGCAAATTCAAATTTTAAAATTTTGGCGTTAATTTCACCCCCCAAAACAACAAAATAAATTCGAATGTTTTATATTGTCATAAACCGCTGCTGTCCCTGTATTGGTTCCGGTGTCAAGATGAACATGACTGAGTGTTGTGTTATGCCTATGTGTTTGTGTGCGAATACTGTCGTTGCTCGTTATCTGCCTGTTATCATCATCGGCTGGCCGCTGACTACTTAAGTCTCCGCAAACATTCGCCCAATTTGTGATAGCAGGCAGCAGCAACACCACCTTCACGTAACGTACTCATCCGTGTAATTCGCATGGAATAATAGTTCTGCTGAGTTCTGTTTCTCTCCTATCTCTATCTGTCCCTACTTCTAACGACAATCGGGTTGTGATTGTGTTCAAATAGCGTACGACAGACGTCGACAACTACGTTCGATACCATAGTAAAACGATCGACGAGCCGGAGCAGCATTTCAGTTTTAAAAGCAACAAGTAAAGCACACAGATAGTGTAGTCGCTCGCTTCTATATCTTCGCTTAAGACGTTCTGAAATATTCGGATCGAAATAGAAAAAAAAACATTGCATGTAAACAAAACAACAATAATTTTCCGAAAAAAGGACTAACAATTATTTTATTTTTTTTTCTCTCTCTACCATTTTTTGGAACTGGAATTTCTTGTGGTGACAAAACAAAATAATAAAAAACAACAAAACTGAAATTGTGACGTATAGTGAATAAACGTGTGGTTTCCTCCTTACTCCTGCTACCGTTGTGGTCTAATTTGGTTTTAGCCCAACGTCCTACCTCAACACTGACACCGCCGTCACTCACCGCCGGACCACAGCAACTTAAACTACCTCTTTCAACGGAAAGTATTAGCAGACAATTTTCCAGCAAAATGCCAGAGAAACGTATTGCCCCCACCATTGATACTGCCGCCGATTTTGAATTGAAATTGCCCGGGTAAGTGAATTTAATTAACAATTTTTTAATTGTTTACAATTGTTGGCAACATGAATCACATAATTACCAAAGTCCACAAAAATAATGAAATTTAGCATATTCCGCGCGTGTGAGAGTGCACACACACACATTTATGTTCATTGTCCCCTTTTGGTTTGTTACGTAGTAAACATTTGACCTTGGCAGTGATGATTTTTGCACCATACAATTGTCTTAATCGCCACTGATAAGCTTTTGATAACAACGTAATTGCCTAGAGAGGGAGTGTAAACATGTGTATGTGTGTGTGTGTGTGTTGGAGTGTTGTCCGGTATAGGGATGAGAATGCATTTAAAAAAAACTATCGTGTTAGGATTTCAGTTGTTTTATCATCGATAGTGCGACAACAAAAGGTGTTAAATAGTTAATTTTGTAGACTTATTTCTTTGTAAACATCACTCGCATGAAACGTGAAGGTTCATTCCATTCATGCACTTGGGTAATAAACAATTGTGGGCTACTGGAAGCATTTCTTTCATATAACGTGAATCATCTCTTTCTAAACACTGTATAAGTAATAAATACTATCCAGCCAACCAAAGTATTTTCTATGTAATATTGATTAAAATATTAGTCCTTGAGATATCAGTACAAAAACTGACATAAATTGCTAGAATTGCTATACTCAGTTTTATGCCGAAAATAAGGAAATTTGTGTCTAACCGATTTTCCTTGCAAGTCTCGGCCCACAGCGGGGACCCTCTGTGTATATTCTGTAAGTACGAATCGAGCCCTTCCTACGGTCGAACGGGTGCACAAACTTAGCTATTGGTACTTAATTTACGTTAAATTGCTTCTATTTGTTCACATTTATTGTATTTTTCTAGTTTTGTCGTTTAAATCGTGTAAAATTTATTTCATTATACCCTCAGTCTTATGGCTAATGAGGGTATATACAATTTAATACCGCAAAAATGTGTCTCATCGAAATATTGGTTTTACACCCCATGTTTATTTGGACCAAATCCATTTCAGACAACTTGGAGTCGATTTACAAATGTCCGTCCCTCTGTCTGCCCGGCTGGTGCGCACGATAACTCTCGAAGTCAGTGACCGATATCATCCAAACTTTGTTCAAGTTCGAAGATGGGAAATATCGGTCCACTCTTTCCGGTATATCCCCACAAAATGATCAAAATTGTGCAAAAAAATAATTTTATAATATCATGTGTACAGACTATCCGATTTGAACCAAACTTTGTACAACTTATTATCTTTACCATTGGACCCTTTGGTCCAATCTTTCTGGTGCGTCCCACACAAATTACAAAATGTTCAATATTTATAAATCCAGTATCAGGCGTATGGAATGTCCGATCTGAACCAAGCTTTGCACAACCTTTTATCTTTACCAATCCTACATCAAGCTCGAAGGTGGGACCCGTCAATCCTCTCCTCTGCTACCTCCCCAAAAAAATGGTCAATATTATATAGACTTCTAACTATTATTTGAAGGGAATTGAATAACCGATTTGATCAACATTATATCCGAATCCTCTTTATAAAAAAAATAACAAATACCTTATGTAAATCGAATAATAAAAAATATGTGGACCTTCGAAGACCTCCACAAAACCTATTTGTCGGTAACACCGACTGACATTTTTTACTTGTTTAAAAACGTCATTTAAATTAATTTCCACAGTTTGGGGACCCACCGGAAAATTAAAGTGGTTTATGTCTTCAGCCCAAAAACAGAGGTTGATTTTCACCTGGCCAAAACTACATATGTTCCTCATTGACGCTCATAAAATAGAGGTCAACGATTCCATATTTCAGTAGAAAATTTCATTACCAACTTTGATAGGTTGAAATTTCTGAATTAGTGGCAATTCGATGATAAATGTAAGGCAACGTTCACGAATTAAATCAAAGTTTTTAAGTCCCTCTTGGAAACCCTTTAAACCTTTTTCTGTAAATGGTGGGTTTACCGAAAAAAAAACCAAAAAAAAAACATTAACATTTTAAAAATTATGTTTTTTATTAATGCGGGGGGCTTAACACTCAAAAGAAGGGTGAGCAACCTCATATATTCAGTGAGATGGTTTACATAATGAAAGTGGCTTGCTAATATTTGTATATATACGCGAAATTATTTGGAAAATATATCTAGTATGATGTTTTTTTCTTTCAGATAGTTCCGATATATGTTTAATTTTATTTTTCCAAATTTCTATTAATTTTGTTGCCAAGCCATTTTATTTGCAACATTTTTGTTTTTATTTGTTTTCGTTCTTTTTGGAAAGCATGTTTTTCCAACTTTTGTTTTTTTCTGTGTCGTTTCCCTCCTAATAATGTCAAATTTATTCAGAATTGTTGTTATGATCTCATTATAAGTAGGCCATTTTGAATATATATTAATACGATGCGAGAGGGTGTTTAGGATTTTATTTTATTACCTTTCCTTTATGGATCTACATACGTAAATAAATATATAATTTGTTCCCCAATGCAAAAAAAAAAAATTTATGGTCCAATAAGAAAATGTGTTTTTATACCGGTACTTCATTGGAAAATTTTTGTCTCATACTATATAAATATACATACGTATATATTAATGTTTATTAGCCGCACACACATGGAAAACAGTGAAAAATTGTTGTCTCACGCCTTTCAAATTTCAGTCTCATAAAATCAAAGTTCAATGTAGAAAAATTATAGATACATATATATATATAAAAAATACATTTTTCGGGGGCCTGTGCACATTCAAGTGGGTCATGATCTACATAAAATTTTAAAAATTTGTTGTTGACATTAAATAAATACTAAAGTATATTTAGATTAACTATATAATTCGCAGCAATCAGCCGAGAACTGACCTTATTTTTTATTTTTTTGCAAATTTTCATTTTTAATATCTTTATAATATATTTAGATCACCGACCCCATTTTCTTAATACATAACGCGTAAAAAACAGCCGAGTTTTGCCCTAGTTTTTTTGCTTTTTTGCTTCCAAGTTCAAAATTAATTTACGACATCGGAAAATTGGGATGAAACAGAACGGATTTATATTATGGGAATACTCAAGTTATTATTAGTTTTTCAGTATTTTGTTTAGAACATAATCAAAAACACACAAACAAATATTAATACAACTCTTAGTTGTTTTGAAAAAAATCAGGCCACTGCCTAAAATTGTTATTGTCCTACTACAGAAAGATCTAGTTCTTATAATTATGCATATATATATCGCACCGTTTGATTTTGATTCTATGATAAAAAAATATTTTATTTTTTTTATTTCAAATAATATAGGAATACATTTCCCATTTATATGCAATTCATCTCGTTTTGAAAATGTCAGTGTCAAGGATCACATTTAATATTTTTCATTTGTTGGCAAATAATGTGCAGGTTGTCGTTGCTCAATGACCTCGTGGTGCCAATGTTATTGGCCTTGATTGTTAATGAGATTAATAAGGCTGTAGATTGGGAGCAGGAATGTTGATTATTTGTTGTATATTACCTGAAGGTAATGGCCTTCGAATATTTCATATGAAAATATTTTTTTGTCCCATTTTATAATAACTCTTGCCATGTTCATCCTTATGTTGCGGGAATTCGTAATATGTAGGGTACAATTATTTTTACTTTCAAAAATATTAAAAAAAATTTAAATTTTAATATACAGGATGAGGTAAAAAAAAACTGCAACCAAAGTCAAACGCCATCATTTTTAATTTTTTTAATTTTTTTGAATGAAAGCAAAAAATGTCTGATAAAACATCAAGATTTTTGAATAAGTTTAAATTTATTCGAATTGGTCACCTTTGTCGCGAATTATGGCCTTCAAACGGCCAATGAAACCATCACACGCTGCCCGAATGTTGCTCTGAGGTATTTTGGCCCATTCCCGGCGAAGCGCTTGCTTGAGGTGATCGACACTTTGGTATTTTTAGTGCCAACCTTGCTTTCCAAAATACTCCAGACACTATAGTCCAACGGATTAGTATCCAGAGATTTTAGTGACCATTGTGCGCTGGAAATGAAGCGAAGAACCTCATTTTGTAACCATGGCCGGCGCTTGAGTTCAGGTGGCCAACCGAAGGTGCACATTTTCAGCTGACTTCTTTGGCAAGTAAACACGACCATTTTGTTTGTTTACAAACTGCTGGACAACGAATATTTTCTCATCGGAGAAAACGAAATTCGGAATTTCACCACTTTCGCCCAAGCGAAGCAAATCCTTGACCCTTTTTTCGTCTATTTTCTTTCTGTTGCGGTGTAAGATCTTGCACTCTGTGGAATTTCAATGATCATAATTAACATTAGGGCTTACTTAAAAAAATATATTTTGCATTTTATATTTCCAAATATACTTTTGCGCTTGATAGAAGTTAATCTTCTGTAAAACCAATTACAAACAATTACCTTCTACAGACACCTTCAAATTACAGTTTTCCCTTTTCTTATCAAAGATTAAATGTATAATCTGCCATAATCTTAGCAATTGAAACAAAATATCAGATAACACCATTATGTAATTTAATATGATATCAAAAATTTACAAACAGTATAAATCTTTCGTGATAATAATTTCAAAAATTGTTTTTTTTTTCGTTTTATAGATTTTTGAACAAAAACAAAACCTTGGCATTGCTTTTGGATTACGATGGCACTCTCGCCCCCATTGCTGATAATCCCAAGAAAACTGTTATGCCCATTGCCACCGAAGTTATTCTGAATAAACTGGCCAAACACCCCAATGTTTTCTTAGCTGTCATATCTGGCCGTGGCATTAAGGATGTCCAAGGTCGTGTTGGCATTAACGGCATTATGTATGCCGGTAATCATGGCATTGAAATTGAATCGGAAGATGGCAGCCGTCACGATTATCAACTTCCTGCCGAGGTCCAGGAAAATTATACCCATCTGGTTAAGGAGCTGCGGGCCAATGTTGAAAAGAATAACGCCTGGGTAGAAGACAAGCGTGTATCGTTGACATATCACTATCGTGATACACCCGTCGAAATCAAGGAATCACAAAAACAAGTGGCCATTAAAATTATTGAAGCCCACGGTTTCAGAGCCAATCAAGCTCACGAAGCCATTGAGGCCAAACCTCCAGTAAATTGGCACAAGGGTGAAGCTGCCCTGTTCATTTTGAAACACAAATTTGGTGAAAATTGGGCTGATGAAATTAAAGTGATATTTGCTGGTGACGACACCACCGATGAAGACGCTATGAGAGTGAGTATTAAAAACACACAAATCGATTGACAATTACTTAATTCCTTATCACTTCTGTAATTACAGCTACTCCAAGGCCAAGGCAAATCGTTCAGAGTATCAACAGATCCTGAAATTCAAACCTTTGCCGATTTTAGATTGTCACGTCAGGATTTGGTCAGTGATTTATTGAAATGGATTTCCGATGCCTATGGTGTCTAAGCGCAACAACGACAACAATTTATTAATTTAACAAATTATACTATTATTATTATTATTACTATTATTATTTTATTTACTACCATTGTATGTAAAGACCTCCCCCTATTTGTAGTTTTAAGTGTTATTCAATTTTCATTTTTTTCGTTGTTTGTTTTATTTTATTTTTAATGTACAACAACAATTTAAACGGGTACAGAAAAATAATATTACAGTCGTAAACACAAACACATATACATACATAAATACATAGATATTATTAACATACTCATGCATCTTTAGTCTATAGATATTGTAGTGAAAAAAAAAAATATGTCATCCCCTATTTGCCTTATCCTCCAACAAAATATTTCACAAACAACTATTTAATAAATGAATATTTGAAAAAAGAAAATTCTGTATACACGTTTTTATATACTCACAACATAATCTTCATGTTTGAGCCATTTTTTATTGTATATTGTCGCTTGAATTATCAGTGCAGTAACAGACACATAGTTTGACGTTTTGGGATATATAGGACGAACTGATTCGACGTATGTTGAATTGACACAATTGAATTCCGACAAATATTACCATAATAATTTGTATTACACAAGGACTCACTTTAGATGTCATAGATAGTTTCAAACTATAGATATTTAGTACCCAAACCCCCCAAAATAACAAATACAGGTTTATCCATTTCGTGGTTTCAAAAGTAATTATCTGGATTCGACTAATTTTTTAATTTCAGTTGAAAAGGTTTCACTTTACCAATACAAAAAAGTGAAGAAAATTTTCTTTGCAAGAGACATTTCATGGCCAACAACATCATGTGATTTGACAACATTAGACTTTTTATTGGGTTACGAGAAACACCGTGTTTATGCAGATAAACCAACTCTTGAGAACTCCCAATAAGTTTCAAAAAGTAGTCGAAAATGACCCCAAAAGAATGCTTGCAACACTTGCGAGGACTTTATTTAAATAATGTATTGTTTCACAAATAAGACCCCATGTTTTTTTGGTCGAAATCCGTTTCAGATAGGGTGCACGATAACTGTCGGTTTCATTCAAACTTTGCATCAAAAAATCAAGTTCGAAGATGGGGAACATCTGTCCAGTTCTTCTGGTATCTCCACCGCAAAATGGTAAAAATTTTGTTGAAAATTTATTTCATAACATCATGCGATCAATCTATTATCTTTATCAAGCCAAGATCAAGTACGAAGATGGGACCCATGGGTCCACACATTCTGGTTCTTTCCCCACAAAATGGTTAAAATGCATCATTCCTACGAACTATTCTAAAAATTGAGTTTTATTTTTCTATTTAAGGGGACCCTCCCCCATTCTCGGGGTCAAACATTTTGTTGATATAATTCGAATCTACACTAATTAAAGGATGTCCCTACAAAATTTCAAATGAAAATCTCAACAACTCTTGAAGATATAGCCGATTTATTGTGTCAGCATCAAGTGACGGCTGAAGGGCTTCTCAAACTTTAAACGCGTTTTTCTCTAAACATTTTTTGCGAATGGCAGGCACGATAACTCAAAAACTAATAACCCAATCGACTTCAAATTTTTACACGTTTCTCTCTGAGTGTATAGTTATCGTATGAACTAGGATAAAGCCAATCGGTGAAGATCTTCCTTAGTTTTAAACTTGGGTTTTGGTAAAAAATCGGCGATTTTCCAAAAATATTTTTTCAAAGGTCCACCATTTTGTTAATTTTGGAGCGAAATCAATAATCCTAGTTCATACGAGAGCCAGACATGTACTCCTTCTAACACCGTTGGAATTTTCAGATTCCGATGTTTCAGTGAGGAGTTATCATGCCCGCCATCAAAAATAAGGACTTTTCTTTAATTACAAAAAACAACAACAAAACTATAACAAAATTTTTTTGTAAATTATTTTCTCTAATTTAAATCTTCAAATATATATGTGCAAAGTTACAAACCTTAACAAGCATTGGTTTTGATTTACCAGCCCATTGAAAATCTTGAAAAAATGAAATCGATTCAAATTAATTCAAACCTATACGAGTTGCCTGACCACCCATCTTATTCTCCTGACTTAGCTCCCAGTGACTTTTACTTCCCAAATCTAAAAAATAATGCTATTACAGTTGTAAACCGCTATTTTGAAGACCTTGAGGAAAACAATTTTAATCAAGGGATGGAACTGCTAGAAAAGTGCTAGACTAAGTGTATTGAAGTTTCAAGAGATTATATTGCAAAAAAAAAAAATATTTTTGAAACACTAACTATTCTCTTTCATTGATATACTAATAAGTTTTGCAAAATAATTAATTAACATGATTTCCAATTTCCAAAAGCAAGAAACGTCGATATATCAAGACGCCTCCGAACCATAGTATGCTAAGTCAACTTAGCATGTTTTAAAGTTATTTACGTTTTTAGATACTACGGTCCTTAATTTACATTCTCTGAAATTTTGGTAATCATCGGCCAATCCAAACCAAAGTTACAGCAAAAATGTACTTAGCATGACACGTAAAATTAAAGAAACTTCCATACTTTGAAAGCTTCTACTGAAAAACTCACTTTTCAGACTTAGCATACTATTCTTCGGAGGCGTCGATATGTTTTCGTAATTAGTACAAACAAACATCTAACATGCTTCTTAATACATAATTGCAATGATGAAAATTTAGTTAAGCTCTTATTGAAATCTGTGATTTGAAAAGTTTTTTATCACAAGTGTCAAACAATTTTTTCTCAATTATAAAGAACTTTATTTTCTTTAATAAAAATGTACGTTTAGCTGCAATTAGAATAGGTTAGTTTTCATTTTTATTTATTTTTTAAGCCAAAAAATGTTTTTAAATAAAAAAATTCAAAGTCGGGTAATGTGGACCAATATAAAAAACGGGACATTTTCATGGGGACAAGTGACCCCATATTAAAAATATTTCTATGAGGAGGTATTCTATCCTCTGAAAACTCGATATGCGAAATTACAGCTGCTTCGGTACCGCAAATGGGGCGGTACCCTTAAATGGGGGCTATTCTAAAAAATATATATAAATCTATAATGCAAAAGACATTGTAAAAGATGAGGAACATAGTATCTACAAAAACAAAATTAAATTTGAAATATTTTCCCCACTGTTGTAAATATATGTTTCTGTCACAAATTGTTGGCTAGTTAATTAAAATGTCAGATTTAATGGACATTTTAAGTTAATAAAGATTTCCAAGATTTTTCAATAAAGTAGCGAAATGGTGTAGAGAATTTTGTGTTCTACATGTATAGATATATTATTCCAGAATGTACAACTTTACATATATACACATACATATATTATGTGTATACATATATTTATTTGTAGAAACATAAACAATCTTGTGATTAGAGCTTTTACATTTTTTCATAAGGAAAAAAAATCAAAATAAATTCAAGAGATTTTGTCTCTCAACTATTTGTCAGTGCTGCCATTTCAGATTTCAAAATCCTACCAAAATACAATGGAATTAGGAATTAAATCTAAATTCCTAAGTAATCGGACAGGACCAAAAATCGTAGTTCCTAGTAGTGACATTCTATATTTTCTTATTTCTTAAATATAAAAATAGCCTCACTTATCGATACCTAATTAATAATATTATTGTATTCTCTGTTTGACAATTTTTTATTAAAATGTTTGATTTAAACTTGTTGATCAGGAAAATTGCCTTTCAAATTTATTTAAAATTTACTCCAAATTTTATTGCAATTCTCCACTATGGCAACGTTGATTTCGACGGAAAAAGTGTCTGCGTGTGGTAAAACTCGGTCGTATTTGTACACTTTCTTATTTGAATGCGCATAGAGCACACATATTTATTTATGTGAATGTGCACATACCTACTTATGTGAATATGTAAGCATTTTCTCCTCGATCGATTTGGGAGAAGAAAGCGAACACTGTTTGTGTATGTGTGTGCACGTACATATATGTTTAAATGTACAGAAAGAAAGGTAAATCGAAATACGAATGCGCATAGAGAATTTTCATAATTTGGAAAATCTCTCAACCTTTGGCGGGGGGTTTATTCTTCGAAATATGAAAAATCTATACCAACCAAGAGATCACCCTTAACGCCAACGCCACAAACCCATACAAAAACATAAATTTTTGTTGGTTAATAAACGAATCGAAACGAGGAAAATCTGAAAAAATGGAGGTGATGGAGGATTTTTCTGAGAACCGCATTGTCAGTATTAAAAAAGTTGTCCGCTTGTTTAGTACAACGGGAAAATTTCAATTTCAGGATATTTTTTGTGAATTAAAAAAAAGAGACTCAAAACAAAAATGGCTGAACAAAAGAAGGCTCCTTTGATGAGAAAGGAAGAAGACTTCGTTAAGGCTTTGGAAGGGTAATTATAGTGTTATTTTCTTTTTGTTGGCCATAGAAAATTATTTCTGCGTTTCTTATAGTTTCATTACACCCACCGATCAAGTTGCCTTGTTGTTGGATTACGATGGCACCTTGGCCCCATTGACCGAAGAATTGTCGGTTATGCCTAAGGATACCGAAATCAACATCAAGAAATTGGCTGCCAACGAGAAGATCTTCATGTGCATTTTCTCTGGTCGTGAATTGACCGAAATCAAGAATCACTTGAAATTGCCCAATGTCACCTATGCCGGCAATCACGGTTTGGAAGTTGAATATCCATCTGGCAAGAAATTCAAAATTGAAATGCCCGAAGAATTGTTGGAAAAGCACAACAAATTGGTCGCTGAACTCAAGGAAAAGGTATTTTCAAGAAATTGGAGAGAGAAGGGAGCGAGAAAAAGTAATTGTGTATTTTTCTGTTCCATTATAGGTTGTGTGCTCCGGTGCCTGGGTTGAAGACAAGAAAATCTCTGTCACCTATCACTACAAGGGTGTCAATGACAAATTGAAGGCCAAATTGATTGAAAGCGCCAAGGGTTTGATCCAAAGCCACGGCTTCCAATTGATCGAAACTCCCTATGCCTTGGAAGGCAAACCACGTGTCAACTGGGATAAGGGTAAGTTAAATAGACCATTTTCCTTTTTCTTTTCATTTTCTGCACAAATCTCGTTCATAATTTTGAAAGCAACATCATAAGGAGGTATGAAAAATATGAACGCCGTTTGTCAGTTATGTTCAAATGATGTTTGATAATTTGTTCCACACTTCACTGGAACTCTATTTGTTTTCAATAACGAAATTCTCTATAGCGAATATATATCTGCATCGGGGAAGTAGTTTCAAAAAATTTCACGTTAAACTTTATTGAACTAAATTTGTTGCTATTATAAAAATTAGCATACTGTGAAAAAATGGGTAACAAACTTAATATATATGTCAAGTATTTCTTATAATTGAAAGAGGTACACCAAATTGTAGCTGTATAAAGATAACTTGAGTTGTGTCAACTTTCAGAACGTTTTTTGTTCAGAAGACCTTCGAGAAAGACATTTGAATAAGATCGATACAAAATGGTGGTTGCCATAGGGAAATGTGTATTCCAAAATATCGGATAATAAATTCATTCAGATTAGAATTCCTTCTGGACTAGTAGTTGATGTTAAAACAACATCTGTGGATATACATAGACACATGTGTGTGTGTTTTATATAGTATATATATATATATATATCATTTGTTGTTTTTGTTTTTCTTGGGAAATTGTAAATCCAAGGGAAATATATGCTTTCGCCAGACACATTGCTTTAGCTTTTATTTTTATGATGTTTAGCTGAATAGCAAAAAATAAAGCAAATGAATAATGTGTTTTGGGCCGCTTTTTTGAGTAGGCGTTTGTTGGTTCGATATATACATACATACACACATATATATTTTTTGTTTGTTTTTTTGGCTGAAAGATCAGCAGCCAAAAAAATTCTTCGAGCGTTTTTAAGAAAAATGACAAAATTATAGACAAGCACGGCAACAGCCACTGTCACAAATCGGCAATATATTATGGACGACGACAACAGCGGCAGCAGTCGCAGCCACCTACAGACAGACAGACACTTGCTGTCCTTTACTACTGTCAACGCATCTAACATATTTTTCATTTCAGCCAAATTTACACTTTATTTTGTATTTGAATATTTCAATTATTTCCAAACTCACATACAAACACACGCTCGTACACGGGCATTCATTTATATTTAAACTTGGACTCATCGTCAGATGCTGCTACGCTGAGTCACTTCTAACAATTTTGAAATATGAAAAATGCAAGAAACATTATTTTGATTACAAACCCATTCACCACTGCACTATATGCAGTTGGGATGCATCTACCTACCGATCTGTGATGGCGGTGGTGGTGGTGCTGTTGGGCGGTTGGGTGGGTCAATGGCTCTTGCTGCATCCATGGTACTTGGCTGACAGTCGTGTGCCTGTCACAACCACTGTGTGTAAAGATTTTTATATTTACAAAGTGAATAATTTGTTTAAAATGACATGTGTGCTACGTACATACAAATATGCACGATATACATATGTATGTGCGATTATTGGCAGCAGCAAAAACAAACATTAAATTAATTGTTTCGTTTATCTATGTATATTTTATGGCGGCATAAGGCAAATTTTATATCTATTTTTATGGCATTGTTGCTTTCTTTCAAAAGATGACAGCCGCCTAATATTTATGGCATGTTCGTCTTTTTGAAACTATTCATGATAATAGAATTTTCTTTAAAAATATATATGCAATAATAATAATAAACACATTGCGGTAAATAATTGCAATAAAGTTTGGTTTGGAGTAAAAAAAAAAAACAATTAAAAGCATATGGATTTCAAAAAGAAAATCAAAACTATTTTAGTTCGTATTAAAAAAGTTTCTATAATAAATTGAAATTGTTTAGTTTATTTAGTGATTGTACATACTATTCAATTATGTTTTGATTTATATCATAAAATTATGAGAGCAACTTGAAATATTTTCAACTAATTTCCAAATTTTAAATGGATTTTTATTCAAAACTATGGAACTAAACATCAAGAGAGTAGCATTAAGACATTTCCTCATCATCCGCCAATTTATGCTATTAGATGAAACCGAGGGGAAACCTTCAGTACAGATATTTAGCCATCACTTTAAAATAAAGTGACCAGATTTTGAAAATTAAAATAGATGACAAAAAGAAAACAGTGTATTTTTAATAAAAATAATAGATTGTATATAAAATGTACATATGCCGTCTATGTTTTCCAAGGATATTTTGCAACCCAAAGACCACATGGAATAGTAAATTACATTTACTTTTGAAGGCAAATTTTTTTAAAATAAAAAAAAACGTGGGTTTCTTAATATAGGGAACACATAGAAACATAGATCCCAAAATATAAAATTACAGCCAATTCGGTTGCAAAACGTGTCCAGGAACCCAAAAAAAAATACCAACATTTAATAATTTTTTATGGAAATTTGTTACCCAAGTAGAACTCAAAATATAAAATAACAGGTAATTCGGTTGGAAAATATGTATAAAAATCCTGAAAATAATTTTCTAAATATTTCTCTGAAATTTCATAAAATTTATTAATTTGTTTTAATTTACAAAAATAAATATTGATCAAGATTTTAAAAATATAGATGACAGATTATAGAAATAGAAGACAGATAGAGGACATAAATTTTATAGATGACAGCCATTTAAAATAGACGATTTTCCTCTAAAAAAGAGTGAAGACGTATGGTCATCTTATTTAAAAAAAAAATATGAAAATTAAGAATCACTTCTGAAGTATCGAAACTACGAAGAGACATTTCTTTTTTCATTAAATAAGTTTCCAGTTCCCAGACCAACTTTGTCAGCATATATGAGTATCGAAATCCATAGCTTTCGAAAATTCAGAATATGTTTTGAAAAAATTGCGTATATAGAAAAAAATGGTAACAATAAGTAAATCCCTTATACAGAAATATGTAATCTATGAAATAAATCTGTTGTCTAAAATCCGCGATTCTTAGAGTTAATTAGTTTCTATTGTCGGAAAAAAATATATTACAGTACCTAATAATTCGTAATTTCTCATTCCAAAGCATGCAGACATGTCAAAGTTCAAAGTTTTATATGCAGGCCCTCATAAATTCTCGCAATTCCTTTTACAAAACAAACAAAATAGCTATTGGTTGTCTCTTGCATTTTTGGAAAACACGCCTTGGACCGTATGGATCAAAACACGGATTTTTACTTTTATGCAAAAGCCAATGTCGCTTTTTTAACGGCTATATCTTCAAGAAATTTTGAGATTTTCACTTAAAATTTTAAAGGGACATTCATGTACAAGTGTAGGTTTGAATTAAAAAAAAATTAAAACGAAACAAAATGTTGGCGGTCCTCCTCTTATGTGATGTATTTTATTACATTACATATACTAACAAAATTCATTAACATAAATACAATAATTCAATAGAAATCATAAAAATTATGTTGCCAATGCCATTTTGAACTTCAATTCTATTTCAAAATACCATAAATCGATCAGTAACATATTAAATAAATTGAAACATATAATGGACTTATATACACACATTTTATATATGTGTGTGTGTGTTCATTTCCCCACTTAATAGAAATAAGATACCAAAAAAAAAAAAAAACTAAAAAACAAATTATCTATGGACCAAGAAAAAAACGAAAACTAACAAAAAAATCAAAAATTTTTTGGAAGCATTTCTGTGCTAATGACGTAATTTCAGCCGGCCAATTCCCTCCCCAAAGCAATTTGTTATAAATGTTCTGATTTCAAACTAAAATATTCATAAGACAAAATAAAATTACTGTTTGTCCATTTTCTACTGCACACAAAAGTAACACAGGCGGGGGTGCAAACACCTCTTGAGGAGAACTCTTCCTCCTGTGTAGAATAGCTGAACAATTTTATTTTTAGCCTAAGTTTTACTATTGACTATGTTCCTCATTTTAAATGCAAGTGTATGGGTGTACACACAAGTGTAGGAGTCTGTTTTGTATATACATATGTGCGTAATATTTAGCTAAAAGAAGAATAAAATAGAACAATTTTACTTTCAAATAATTCAAAAGTAATTTTTTATAAAAATGACAGCAGATTTATTTTTCAAATCTCTTGATATTTATGAACGTGTGTGGGAATCTGGACCATCTCCAGATTTTTGTTGTTATCACACCTCTCGTATGGAATTTTACGGTGTGTTTTATTTAAGGTAGCCACCAAATTTTACGGCCGATCGATGTGCACGCACACACATACACACTCAACTGCACACATAAGATGTCATTTTATATGTCATAATGAGAATGATATGTTTTTTGTTAAAATTCTATTTTTTGTTAAATTTTTCTGCGTTCGAACAATTTTTTTTTTTTTTTTTTGTTCGCCTACTTGTCTGTCTTCTTGTGTGCATTTCAAACAATCGCAGAGAAGCAGTTCTTATGCACTTTTTTCTCAACAATTTTCAGACGGCACCAATAATTTCTGTTGTTCTTCTCTAGGCAATATTCAATTTTTAGTATGAAACAAAAAATCAAAGAATTTTATGTTTTTCTGTATATCCCACATACTGAATATTTATACACTAGAGAACAAAAGTACGTTCACACACACATGTATATGTCTGCATGTGTGTTATATGATATATTTCATGTGTCTTTCTGTATTATCTTGACACACGGTTATGCTTATTATTTTTTCTATGGACAATAAAATTGTGTTGGATTTTTTTTTCTTTTTTATTTTTTTGATTTGTGTGGAATTTGTTTACGGGGAATATTTTTTCCTAGTTTTGTGTTTTTTTCTGCGGTGACAAGACAATTAATTAGTCTTCTGAATATGTTTTATCTGTCGCCTTATATAAATATACACACATACATATTTTGTTTTGGAGACATAAATTCTACTGTAACATCAAACGAATACATATTTTTGGTTTTCTTTTGCAATCGGGCGTAACGTAAATTTCTTAAACAAATGTTTTTCTTAAAATATGTGTGTATTTTTTGTATTACAAATGTTCAAATAGTGATCATTAGCTGTGTGTTTATTATTGATCATGTTATTTTGTGGGTCAACAAAGCACATGGCATACAAGAAGATGAATTTTGAATTATTTCAATACATGTCCTTTGCGATGTAGACAAAAATCAATTTGAATACACGTGTTGAAATTTAATTCTAATAATAGGATTATTTCGATTTTCGCTCAATGGCAATCTCTGAAACAATAATATTGTCAAGAAAAATCGTCAAGCATGCATACCACATATTTTGCTATTTTCTTGTTTCTATGAATTTTGGGGTTTTTGCATTAAAAAAGGTATCAGTTATATAGAATTTGTCTTTAAATTTCGAATATCGTGATATTGAACAAAATATTCAACAAACATTAATCTACTTTTCTTATAAATGCACATTTTTATTAATATTTTCTTCATTATTGTTATTATTTCAGGTGAGGGCGCCAAGATGATCTTGGAAAAACAATTCGATGCCGATTGGGCCAAGAACTTGAAAATTGTCTACTGCGGTGATGACACCACCGATGAAGATGCCATGAAAATGTTGGCCGGTATTGGCAAAACCTTCAGAGTCTCTGAATTGCCCAACTTGAAGACCTACGCCAACTTCCAAATCAAGACTGTCGAAGAAGTCGGCTGGTTGTTGAAGGCCATCCAAGCCAACTATGAAAAGAAGAAGAACTAAGAAGTTATGTTTTTATATTAATGATAATAATAATAATTCTAGTGTCTTTAACAAATAAATAATTAAAGTAAAATAAAACAAATAATAGGGGCGGCGGACAATAACTTTTTTGGTACCCAATTTTTTTTTATGTATTTAATTTAAATAAAATTTTTAATAAATATCAAAATAGTAATCTCACAGAAACAATATGAAGAAAATGATGATGATGCTTAACAAATATATATTTTGTAAACATTTATTTGTATTTATATTAAAAAAACAATAAAATGTATTGATATTTCATTTAAATTAAGAATTTTTCGTTTTTCTTGTTGATACATGGCATAATTATAATTATGTCATAATAATTTAAGTTTATTTTTTCTTATATTAACATATTGAAAGATTTGGGGTTGAGTTGTTTCAAAAATATTGTTATATGGTATTAATTTGGTTTGTGGCTTTCTACCATGTCATGTTATAAAGTGTCATATTTTGTAGACTTTTCTATAAAAAACAAGATTTGTATCAGATTCTAAAATGGATATAAACCACTTTCAAAATAAACGGCTCATATTATGGTGTCTACATAAATTCATCTTTTTGTGCTTTACTCCTCATTCAACTAGTCCACGTTCTATTTATAATGGAAGGTATAGGACAATGCACCCATCTGTACATAAAGTCTAAAAGAATCTGTAAATAATTTTTGGTCGGTAAACGTAAAAATAAGATGATAATATAGATAGGTTACGAAATCTTGTTCTGGGAAGAATTCCGTATAAAATGGCAATTAAAACACACGTTTAGTTATTCAGAATAAATTTTATACTTAAAGTACTGTTTTCCTATGCAGTAATTTTTATTGTAAATATTCCAAAATATTGCAAATATTCAAAAAAATTCAAAGTTTATATAAGATAATCGGAAAGGCCAGTTGTACTTCTTATTGAATGTCAAAATTTATGGTTTCAAGAATAGACAACCAAAATATAGGTGGGCAATACTATCATTAGGTTTTATTAAAAGACATGTTGTGGTTTTATCCTGTTCAGGTTGATATTTCGATATTAAAAAGTTGACTCCAAGAGAAGACTACCATGCCTTAAAGGTCGTTTACATTTAACCGGAATTGGTTAACCCAGTGGGTTTAAATTTTCAATTACTTTGAATATATGCCAAATAAATCCTCATAAAGTAGGTTAACCCGGTAAAAAGTTCTAATGTAAATGCCGTATTATGGTACTCTACATGATTTTGAAATTGTTTACTTGACATAAAAGTGTAGTTTACAGCCTCCAAGTCGAGAGACTAGGCAATATACAATTGAACTAATGTCGAAATTATATGAGCGGTTAACGGACCGGCGAAATTGGACACTATAAGCGATGTCATATAAATATGCAAAACTTTTCGTTATAAGGGATATGTCCATATAAGCGATTTCATATATATGTCATCAGACATATTGGGCAAATTGATTTACACTATTCTGTGCGAACTCACCTCTTAAACACGTAACGCCATCTGTGTTATTTCCTTACAACTTGCCCAAGTACTGATATGTCCTTCAAAACGAATTCTGCTGTAAATAAAATAATATACAACTATTCAAATTGATGTACACTATTCTGGACGAACTCACCTCTTTAAATACCTAACGCCATCTGTATTATTTTCATACAACTTACATTTTGTCATGACAGACAAACACCACTTGTCGGATCTTTTTCAATGAAGTTTGGCAAAATCAGACTTTTCAATTTCTTTTACACAACACTTTTTTTAATCTTAAACCAATAGCACCAAATTTCTCAAAATTCTTCCTGGGGCTTTGACAGATTTTTTTTGATATTTTTATTATTTAATATCGTTCAACAAACAATTAAAAACCTTTGGTCAATACAACTCAACTGGCACGAAACGGCATAGTTACTTTGTAATTGGAATAAGTAACCATATAACCGCTCTATTTTACTAAACGCTAACGTTTCCCACGAAAATGTAAACAACAACCATATGTTTTGTGTAAACAATGAGGCGTAATCGGTCGCCAATCGCCAACTCATGTGTATTCGGGTGATGAGTGTAGCGTTGCCAGTATGATGTTACTGTGTCTTCTCCAATCCAAACATATCCCCAAAAATCCCCAGAAGTATATGCTGTAAATTATAACGTTGTTTTTTTTTTTTCTCCAAATCTGGACAAGTTTTTCCTAATAAAAATTAGGAGATAACTGACGAAAGTTATGTATTATTATTGGAACGAGTAAAAATATTAGTATTAAATCCCGCCAAATATTATGGAATGTTTACTAATTTACTATTTTGAAAATTTTACAAATTCTCTAAGAGAAATTCTAAAATATATTTTTTATCCGTATGCTTTATAGCAATTGTACGTTTACATTGTACCGGATTTCATTAACCCAGTGGGTTTAAATTGTCAATTCAATTGTGTTCATCTCGAATAAATCCTCATAAAGTAGGTTAACCCGGAAACAAGTTATAATGTAAATGGAACTTAACTTATTGTTTTACGATTTAAATTAACAAAGAACTTCATAAAATGTTTCGGCTTCTAGGAAATTTATAAAATTATCACATTAACAAAATAAAATATCTCTATATTCTCCCATTACGTGGGGACATTTTCCCCAGTTTAGTATAAAATATCGACAACACTGCATATGTACAATAGAAATAAGAGTTCCACTCAGTGAATAGACACTTTGAACATTCTTTCCACAACGACACAAATCCATTGGCCATCGCCAGTTAAATCCACCATAGAGAACGTAGAAAGCTTATAAACATTCCATAACAATGGATTCCAAGTTGGATGTAAGTACCTCAGCTTTCCAAAATTAGTGTGCAATTAAAACTACCTATCGTGCTATTTCTAGATGGATGATTATTCCAATGCTAGTCTGGAGGGTGATATGTCAATACCGGGCAACAAGACAAATGCCCCAATTGGAGCTCCTGATTTCAATACACTGGACGAACCAATTAAGGAGACAGTTGTAAGTAGAGCATCTCTTGTAACTACAAGGCAAAAATGTACTTGCAAGGGACACTTCCCAGATCGTTGACTAAGCACTGTGATAACCTGTTATTTGTATTTTATCATGGTTTGGTAAAAAAAATATTGTATTGTACATGTCATATTTTAGCAGAGGCATATTTGCCAATCTGAATGTTTACATTCAACTCAAATTGCTCTAAATCTTGTTCCTAAAAATATGTTTTCCTTATACTAGCTGCGTGATGTGCGAGCCGTGGGTGTGAAATTCTACCATGTCCTATATCCCAAAGAAAAATCAAGTCTACTAAAAGATTGTAAGTACGGGTTGTACACCTTAAAACATTTGTAAAATAAAATATTTTCTTTTGTAGGGGATCTGTGGGGTCCTTTAGTGTTGTGTACATTCATGGCCACAATTTTACAAGGTTCATCGAGTGGCGAATATGATGGTGGACCAGAATTTGCCCAAGTTTTTGTCATAGTATGGATAGGTGCTGCCATTGTTACATTAAATTCTAAGCTATTAGGTGGCAATATGTAAGTATAATTTAAAACCAAAAAGTCGCAGTGAAATTAAATATTTACCTCATATTGTCTATAGATCATTTTTCCAATCTGTGTGTGTTCTGGGTTATTGTCTTACGCCCGTTGCCATATCACTTATAGTATGCCGTATTATCTTACTTGCCACACAATCACCACTATTATTCTTTCTGCGCCTACTGACCACAACTGTAGGTTTTCTATGGGCCACATATGGTAAGGATAATAATTATTATTTAAAAATCTAAAATGTGTTATAATTAACAACTTAAAATATCTTCTAATTACAGCATCATTCATTTTCCTGGGTGACAGTCAACCACCCAATCGCAAACCCTTGGCTGTTTATCCCATATTCCTTTTCTTCTTCATTATCTCCTGGTTGGTGATATCCCACAATTAAGGTTGGCGACTCATGTACTTTTAAGGGCCTTTATTTAGAATAAATAAATAGCAATAATATTGGCATTTGTGTGTGCGTTTTTATTTTTGATTGTATATTATTTTCATTATGCCAAAAAGTATTTTATATTTAAACTTCAATTAAAATAAATTAATAATGCTTTTTATGATTATATACCTTTCGAGTTTGGAAGTGTAGCCGACAATTTTTTCTATCTACGCCATATTTATTGGACGGAAGACATCTCTTATCTTTATTATATTAGTGAAATAGTCAATAGACTATATGAATCTAATCTACCAGCAACGAAGAATATCTACTGTGTTTATATATGTATTGGAAGTGAATGTACCTACATGTATATGTAGAGAACGACGAAGGTTGACAAGAGAAACTATTTCCACGTTCAAATATCTTAAATTTTTGATATTATCGCAAGTACAATATCAATTTGAATTGCATTCAACTAACAAATTCGAATATATTAAAGGACCTATAAGTAAAAATTCGCCTGCGTGTAGACATACTTTATTAATATTTTATATATGGTAATTTGTGATGTATGAACTTTAATGCATTTATACACTGGGAACTTTCAAAAATTAAATATTTTATGAAGAAAATATTTAAAATTCTTATATCATGTTTTTCTAGTCTACTAAATCAATAAAAACCATTATACATTGTAATATCATCATTTGGAAATTTCGAATCCACAGTTTGTTAAGTCTGGATTTATATCTTAGAAGTGAGAGGTATAAAAAGTGACAAGGGGAAGAAATTCAAAGAGACTAAGAAATTCCTAGCAAAAACCAGCAGTTCTTTCAATAATTCAAAAACTTTCTAATCAATTTTTTTCTCATTTGACATTTGAACTTCACGCGGAATATAAAATTTGTTACCTTTTTATGTATAATTTTCTTACCATTTCATTATAACAGTATTAAGTTTTTTTGTCCTAAAATATTTTGCTGAACACATCGACGGTCAATGAGGATAATAACTGAATTTTCACAATGTTATTGAAAAAAACTTCAAAACGATGTAATTAATATAAACAAATATTTATTGATAAGCGTTATTAACAAACTGATTAAGGTACACATCTAGGGATTATCATTCTCCATATTTTGGAATGAATACTTATAAATTCATTGGAATGCATTTAAACATGTTCAACATCCAGACTATTCGAATTTGAGGCTATTTCCAGAGACATTTGTGTTCGTACACCATCCCCTCTGGGATTACGATAAGTCAGTGAATTTGCTCGCGCCTTACGTCCCATAAAGTGACGCTCAACCCATTTCAACATAGTGTAAACAGAGTCCGTTGACGGCAAACGATGATCGGCAGCCGTTTTAACAATATCCGAAGACGTTACACGGAAAGTACGAGCCATACCCTTAAGGGCAACCATTGCATCTTCATCGGTCAAATCATCGCCAACATAAATAATTTTAATTCGTTCGCTCCAGTCTACACCAAACGAGGTACGCAAAATATATATGGATGCACGACCTTTATTCCATTGAACAGGTGGACGAGCTTCCAAGGCACAGTGGGCCTCTGTTGCTCTAAATCCATACTTGATCATCAGGCTACGAGCCTTTTCAATCATGGCTGGTCTAAGTTGATTGGGTGTTTCACGATAATGGAAAGTCAATAGAGCACCTTTGTTTTCAACCCAGGCACCATCACGACAAACCTGTATATTCAAAATTAATACATTTTTCTGATCAAGTGCAAAATGTCCCAACTTACGGTATCTTGTAAAGCTTTGAGTAGTTGACTGACTTTATTTTCAAATTCGATGGGCATTGGATGCACAAATTTACTGCCATCTGGATGTAAAATTTCCAGACCATGATTACCAGCATATGTAATGCCCTCAATGCCAACCATTTTCTTGACATTATCCACATTACGACCAGAAATGATTGCCACATAAACATCCGAGTGATTGGAGAGTTTAAATAGAAGATTTTTCATTTCGGGCGATAAAGTTGCCAAATCTGGATGGGGGGCTATTGGCGCCAATGTACCATCATAATCCAACAATAAGGCCAATTTGTGATTATAACCAATATACCTGGAAAAGACAAAGAATGGTTTCAACTTGTGGCCAAATTGTTTTATTTGGAAACTTACTTCAGCAAATAATCATCAAAGTCATCGACCGTTACTGGCTGCATTGTTGTGGTACCCACATCATCCATTTCCAATGTACCCATAGCCTTTAGGAAGCAACGCATCCAATGATTGACATCGCACTCTGATTCTCGTCTTCTCAAACGACTCATGCGGAGAGTTCTCTCGTCCTCAGGCATTGTTAGGGCTCTGTGTATAACTTCAGCGGCTTGATGAACTTCATACGGATTACTGAGTAAAGCTTCGTGCATCATTTCTCCAGCACCAGCAAATGGTGAAATGATCAGGACGCCTGGTACAGGATTAATTTGACAGGCCACAAATTCCTTGGCTACTAAATTCATACCATCTCTGAGGGGAGTTACTAAGCAAACTGCTGCGTCGCGATACAATGCAGCCAATTCATCCTGAGCTACATAATCATAAATGTAGCGTATGGGAGCCCAGTTGGCCGTTGTAAAACGACCATTAATGCGACCCACCAATTGGTCCACTTCTTCCTTTAGTTCCCGGTATTCTTTGACATCCGTACGTGAGGGTACAGAAATTTGTAGTAGGGACACTTTTTCTTTGTGTTGCGGATACTTTTCCAATAGAACCTCAAATGCCATTAAACGATGCACCAAACCTTTGGTATAGTCCAAACGATCCACACCCAATATTGTCTGTTGCTGTTCAGTGCCCTTCAAAACACTGGGTGCCTCCTGAGCCAAATTGACAAAACGTTCATAGGGTATGCCGATGGGCAGAGGACGTACACGAACTGTGCGTCCACCATGTTCGACCAACAAATTGTTACGATCCACACGACAACCCAAGTTACGCTGACAACAATCCACAAAATTCAAGCAGTAATCCTGTATGTGAAAACCAACCAAATCACAGCCCAGCATGCCCTGTAGAATTTCATCGGACCATGGGAACAAACGGAAAATATCCCATGGTGGGAATGGAATGTGCAGGAAGAATGCCAAACGACAGGGTAATTTCTTTTCCTCCGCCTGTTCGCGTACCCAATTAGCAGCCAACATTAGATGATAGTCATGAATCCAAACGATAGGAGGATTTTTGTCCTGACCACTGTTCTTGGCAAGGCATTTTTCTAATGCTTCTATGGTGCGAGCAGCGAAATGTTTATTCACTGTAATGTAATCATTCCAGTGGTCCGCACCGAAGGTAGCTCTGCCGGGCATGGAGTGAAATAGGGGCCAGAATATTTTGTTGCAACAACCATTATAGTAACTGTCGAAGATTTTTGGATTTATATTGACCGAAACGACCTAAGATAGAAGAAGAACAAATTTGGTATTTTTAAATTTATGTTACTCCTAAAGAAATATACTTGATGGTTTTCTAATTATTATTTTTTAATTTTGTGGGTTGTGGGAAAAAACTTTATCATTTTTATTTCAAATTACCTGTTCCGATTTCAGACCGGCTGTTGGTGTTTGATCCGTTGGATTAGATTCCGGAATTGGTTCATTAGGATCCTGTAAATGAATGCCGGACCAACCAACCCATAAACCATGACCACGAATGACAACGGGACATACAGCCGTAACCAAACCACCAGCACTAAAAATTAATAAATAAAGTGAGATGAAAGTTATTGCACACACACACATCTAGCTTCCACGTAATAGCCTAACTTGATTGCGCAGAATGCTTCTGCCGTATAATAAATAATAACCACGAATAAAGTATACGCAATGTGGAATTCGAATTGGTAGAAAACTGAAAGCATAAAAAAATATACCACTTTTATTTTTTTACATTTTTATTCCAGACGGCACAGCAATCCCCCTTTGACTTGTGGCTCATACAATTATACCTCTATCCTCCACCTTATGTGTGCATATTAACCTATTAATGCCTGTGGGTATTTAAATACCCGTAAAATAGATCGTACGCCGTAACTCAAATGTGGAATGAGATATCTAATTATTTTTCTTTTCAGGATACTAAATTAATAAAATTGATCATATCTTTCCAAGGCCAAAGATTAACAATATTCAAAAATGAGAAAATTGGTACATACATGTACATAGAAAATTAGAAGATGGAACAATCGACGAAAATATTCGTCTCCAGATTGCCTAAAAATCTAAAAATCCCCCAACAACCCTGCAAGAACCCTGATTGGTCGATTGGGTAATTAAATGCCCAACGCAAAACTCGGATATGCCTAAAAATCTAAAAATCCCCCAACAACCCTGCAAGAACCCTGATTGGTCGATTGGGTAATTAAATGCCCAACGCAAAACTCGGATATGCTGATAGTTAGAAAGCTAAAAATTTTGCAACGCAAATTTATGACCTGTATTAGATTACACGAGAATTTCAAAAAAAAAAACCGTACCGTGGGTTCTATTGGCAGGCATTAATGGGTTAAATATGTTATATATAAAAATATTTTTTCACAAGAAATTAAAAAAAAATTAACTGAAGCGAGCAATTTGTTTTATTAAATGCCCAACGCAAAACTCGGATATGCTGATAGTTAGAAAGCTAAAAATTTTGCAACGCAAATTTATGACCTGTATTAGATTACACGAGAATTTCAAAAAAAAACCGTACCGTGGGTTCTATTGGCAGGCATTAATGGGTTAAATATGTTATATATAAAAATATTTTTTCACAAGAAATTAAAAAAAAAATTAACTGAAGCGAGCAATTTGTTTTATGTGAGCCTTTTATTTGGACTCTGTCTACCAATAAATGGTACAGTTTCTTGACTATCACATTTTTTCTTTCTAAAATGTCCAATTTTTTCCGGGTGTTATAACTGTGCAAATAACAACGGATGTTGGAATACATTTTGCGATATCTGGTCCACAAATTATGAGAATTAAAACTATTTATTATGAGAATTAAAACATTAATATTCCGATTTCCAAAGATTACGAAGATTGAAATTGGTGAAATATTTCTCTCAAAACTTAACTTACATAGGCCTTGGAAAAAAACAAAATTTTAGAGATTAAATAATTAAAAAAAATAATTATTACTTGTAAACATTGATTGTAGCAGTCAATATTACCTGCGGTACAGTTTATAACATCACAAGATGCAGACACAAACAGACACACACCCCATACATATTCACTATCTGTCAACTATAAATGATCCATGTAACTTGATTTCCATACATATATAATATAGGTATATACTCTTACATAGTTCATAGAAAATAATACAAAAACAACAGTGGCAAGAACAAGAACACATTAACATACAAATGCAATCAATAGAAGTGATAAGAATATAAATCCACGATTAACGAAGTAAATTATAATTAGTATTGTTGATCTTATTCTTGTTGTTGTTGTTATTATTGTCACAATGAAAGGCGTATCAATCAGCTAGAAATGACGAGGACACAATGACAATGGACTCAATGTCACTGACACCTCGGGCAACCCAAATAATCGCCAAAGATCAAAGTCGCCCCAATGCTCGGACTCTCGACCGTCATCGTCACTTTCACGGCAAATTTTTGGCTTACCTTGCTTTGCGTTCCAATTTTCCGGTTGTGGGATTTCTTACCAACACAAAAGGCAAACGATTTGAGACAACAATTAAACTGGCTTTTGTGGTGGGCTCGGCCGAGTTGGTAACAATTATTTCCGTTTCAACCATTTTTATTGCTTTCACTATTCTGGTGTTGTGTTTTACGACAGTATTTTATTCAGTTTGATTTCTTTTTAATTTGATTTGATTTTTTGCACTACAAATTCATTATCCTTGGATTCACTCCTTTTAGTGCTCTCCACACAAACGCACACACACCCCGAATTATTTGTGGAAATGTCACACAAACGTTGAGTTTCTATTTCAAAGGGGGCGAATTGTCTTTTGCCAAGACGTTCCTCGGTGTTCCCTTAGGCAGATGAGTCTGTGATCACAACCGAAACAGTTCTGAATAAAATAGCCCGTAGACAAACAACCTATAGCGCCAAAACCAGACCCCGAGGCAAACAAAACGAAAAATGCAGTTCGGAGCGGCTCATTATCGTTCTCATTCGGCTGCATTTAAATGCATCGAACAGTTACGTTCGGCCGCCCGCTGTCCGTCTTCGCTGTTCGCTTCTTATCACTCGAAGAAAGCAAAGCTCGGCCAGATGAGAACAACAATAGGCAGAGATAGAGAAGAGGATAGGATCAAACGGTAAGCCTGTAAAACTACTTGACGGGGTATTTGATTAACTTATCATCATCGCATTTACTATTTTTGTAATCGTCGTTGTTGTTGTAGCTGCTGCTGTTGCCGCCATTGTCTTATTGTTTTCTGTGTTTAGTTTTGCACAAATAAACTGTTAAATTCTTTGGTAAATAATTACAAAAATGTAATATATGATGGTGGGAGTGTGTGTGTGTGCGTATGTGTATCCCTATTTTCGGTGATACACTTTGTTTATGAATTCCTTCTTTCTTTTTGATTATTTGTATGTTTTCTTTCTTTTGGGTGACACGGTTTACAAGACATATCTGGTGTAGTCCAGCTTTTGTTTTTGGACTCTTGTCTCCATTTTATTTTAAATATGTAAATATGAATTTAGTTTGAATTTTTTGGAACATATAAATAGATCATAATGATGTAATAGTGATCTAATTATAAATATCATACACTTGAAAAAAATGTAATAATGATTGATAGACGGACGACATGAACTCACACTATTAAGAGTAGGTGTCAAAAAATGGTTTAAATTTGAAATTGGTAAAAAACTCGTATTATAACATTAAGCATGATTATTTTTTAAGGATACACATCCTGTATGATAAATTTTAAGATCATTATTTTTTTGCAAAACGAGGTACAATGCTAGGAATCGTTCTCGTTTCGTATGGCCATTTTCGAATTTAACTGACATAATAAACTAACACTAAAAAAATACAAAATATACAAAAATAAATCTCGAAAAAGCCTCCACTTAATTATTCATCACATTATTATTTCTTTATAATATACATTAAAATAATTCAAAATATATTTCGGAGAACAACAATGATTTGACCCCCTCTTCGATAATAAATATTTTGTGAATACACATTATAATTATTTTTTATGTACAAATTCAAGTACATTGATCTATCTCAAAATATTTGACCGAGAGGTGGTCGAAATGCGTTATTATGTCGTAAGACTGTCATTTATGGGCGTGTGAAATAAATTTGTATTATGAAATTGCTTTCCCATGATGATATATTATTCTTTTCGTAAAATTTGTTTTGTTGCGGAAGGCCACAATAAAATTTGAATTAAACATTTGAAATTATCACTGAAAATGGTCAAAGACACTGCGAGACGAGTATTACACGATCGATCGATATTTACCCCATAATCGTTAATGCAATTTTAAATGGAATATTTCCGATGCTAAAAAAACAAAATATGGAAAATAATCGACACATATATTCAAGAAATTTAATAAAGTCGAACATGGTTTTCAGTTTAAAAAATTGGATGCCGATTATATTTGTTAGAAAGTAAGAAAAATAACACACCCAATGGATTTCATAATACGAAAATTTAAGGTGGAATCAATAAAAAAATAAAATATTAAATGCGTAAATGTACAATTATTAACTTGCGGTTATAAATATATTGCGTAAAATGATATCTATAATTAATATCTATATTTAATATCTATCTAATATATATATATCTATTAATATCTATATTTTCGTTTTGAAGGGCAATGTTATGTTTTAATTATATTATTCTGAATAGATTTTTTATTTTTATTGGCAAGTAGATTTAATATTATTTTTATTTGTGTAATGACAACAATGAGCACACGATTTAGATGCTACTAGAAAAAGAGGATCTATATACATAATTGCTAGTGGAGAAATTTGGTATATAAGGTATATAAGATATAATAAGAATCCAATGTACCAAATTTCAGCGAGTTCGATGAAAAACCTCGTTCAAGAACCCCAAAATACTGAAAATCGGGGAGTACCGTTATATGGGGGCTTATAGGGTCGGAAATGATTATTTTATTTAAATGAGTTACAAACGGAAAAACATAATTAATATACCCTACATAATATGGTGGAGGGTATAATTATGTTCAGTGTCCAATGCCCTGAACCGGTATAGGCAGAAAGGCATTTAGAAAACATTTTGAGTTCTAGTCAAGATTCAGCTTTTTAAAGTACAAATTTAAAAATATAATTTTGGATGGGTGTTGTAGCGCCACCACGTTATACGTGGTAATCCATAAGAAATGCATATTTTTAAATAAAATAATAATTTGTGCTCAGCTTGCACAAAGTTTTTGCCCTTAAAAACTCTAAATAATGCTCCAAACTAGGAAACACAAATCATTGTAATTTCCAATATAATCGGATTCTTCGTCTCCGATCTCATTTGGGTACTAATCTCTTGACATTACACTTTGTTCGAACTTTGATCAATTTGAAAATGTTTGACGTCTAGGCATGATGAACTTGTAAATGAGTGAATGTCACAACAACAGCAACAACAAAATTTCCATGGTTAAAAAATACAACGGTAATAAAATTGCAAATGCTGATAAAAAAAACAGAAGATTAAAACAACTACGTTTAAAAGAAAACAATCACTGGACGAGACGGACGTACCCCCTATTATGGGTATTAACTACTATTACTAATGTTTGTTGTAACCGTTGTTAAATTTCTTCGAACAGCAAATGAATGTGGCCAGTGGTGGTGGTATCTGCAACCCCACGCGAAATCTAATTGTCTGTTTGTTTATTTACACTGCTTATCAGTGTGGAAGACTTTGGGGCTTACGACATTTGAGGAACTAACCTTGTTATGACCGCAAAAATGTTGTTTTGTCACTGAAAAAGAAAAATAGAGAAAAACGTAAAATTTCCAAAGCATATCGATCAGGATAGACCAAAAAGATATGTGTGTTGCTTCAATTGCCCCATAATAGATCCACATATATATTCTCAATCTGGGCTTTAGAAATTTGTGATAATCTTTAATTTTAACGTTCAACGGCCTCAACACTTTGTTCTCCTACATTTGCAGTTTACAAATTATTGTTAAATTCTTTTTTGCTCCCACGCTAACAACAAGTTTGTCATTCAAATTAGAATTTAATGTATTCATCAAGATGTTTAAGATGCAAAAAGTCGTTCAAATCCAATCCAGCAGGGTGAGAGGCACAACAATAGATGTTTCATTTCCAAATGGAAATAGACCCTACCTAGCAAGTCTCTATGTTTGTCTGTTCACTCGGATGACGACTTATAAACACGCGCTTATCACGTTAATATTCCAACAATCTTACGTGATAGTTACATGTATGTAGGCACCTAATTCTCACCCCAAACCCCAACCATGTTCCTTGACTTTGTTATTTGTATTCTATTTAATATTTTTCCATGCAAAAAAAAAAAAAAAAAAAAACGCCGCAACAGTATTTTTTACAGCTGAATGGCTGCCATAAAATAGCCCGTGAAGTGTTTTGGTGATAATTCACCATAAGTATTAGATTAAAAAGGGATTTCTTTTATTTTGAAAATGTGCATTACAACATCAACAGCTATTGATGATAATGACGATATAAGTGTTATATTTGTATTTGCAATATTAGAGTGTAAATAGATTTTCAGGAAACGACATATATATGATATGTATTTAGAAATATGTTAATAAATTGAGAATAATATATTAGTACATTTCAGAAAAATTAGTCTGTGAACATTTCTTTCAATGCATACAAATCAAACATTTCTGGATATAATAGTACGTTTACATTTAACCGGATTTCGTTAACCCAGTGGGTTTCAATTGTCATTTCCTTTGCATATATGTCAAATAAATCCTCATAAAGTAGGTTAACCCGGTAAAAAGTTCTAATGTACAAGGAGTTTAAGTCTTGATTTAGATTAGGCGAGTTTACTTGCGGCAAGTATTTGTTTGTAGGAGAGAGGGGCAATGGGTATAGAAATGAAAAAAATTGCTCGTACCGACAATTTTCTGGCAATTCGTTTTGTGTATTTCGTATTTGTTGACATTTTATATATATTTGAATGTGAAAAAACAACAAATAAAAAAATATTTTGGAAACCGAATTGCCTTGTATAGACGCATGGAGCAAGTTCAAAAGAGAACGATAAAAATTGCCGCAAGTAAACTCGCCTAATATAAATCAGGACTAAGTTGCTTTAGCATACCTTGAATAATTGTACCATGTGTAGTATTAATTACAAATTTTAATTGTATCTCTTTTATTCGAAAAATACAATTTTTTAATTATACAAAGTAGCTGCAAGTGTCTGTTGAGGGCGATATGTACTACTGTCAATATCATATGGATCGGAATTCTTTACATTCGGAAATTGACTTTCTATGTGATCGTTGTGCAACAACACTTGCTGTTAAATTATATTTTTATACCATGATACAAAGGAAATACAAAGAGCTCTTCTTCTTTGTTCAAGGTTCCAAATCAATTTATTTTCTCTGTAAGCCATTTACTATGATATTGTCATAAGTACCGATTTTTATAAAAATGTTAGATTTTGTTTAAAAAAGTTTTAACTTTAAAAGAGTCAAATAAAAGTGCAAAAAATTTATAAGCGAAGTTAAAAAAATTGACTTAATTTAATATTTTGGATTCCTATTAGCGAAAAATGTCACTACCAAAAATCATATCATGGTTCTATGTTTCGGGGTAGCCCTAAAGAACGGAATTTTAGAGAGGTAGGGCACGTTATTTCATGAAATTTACTATAGTTCCGTTCCAGAACCTGAATGATTCTACTAATTTTAGAGGTTTTGCAACTTTTTACCGTCCCTGAACCCGCAAAGCTAGTAAAAATTTCAACCAAAGTTAAATGTGTGTTGTTGCTAAATGTAGTATTTTAAAAGTGATTTTTTTAATATGCGTTTTATTTGTTATTTATATATTTAATTTTCACATTAATAAAAAAATAACGATTGGGGCTGTAATAGATGTTTGCACTTCACAATTCGCGAATTTGATTTGTCGCCATTTCTGATGAATACCACTGACCGAAGATACACACTATGAGAGTATGTCAAAATTGGACTAAGCGGATAGACCCTTTGAAACGCAGTCGCTATCAACATTTGCATGAAATAAAGTTTTCGATGCATATCAAGTTCTCATGTGTTTTTTAACATTTAGCTCTTAAAAATCACCCTTTATTTACAAAAGTGGCCTGTTTAATGCCTTCCTTGTTTTTAACTGATATGGTTCAAACCTTTGCTATGCTTAATATGAAAACTATCAAAATATTATACTTTACTCATGGTACAACATTTGCAGGGTTTCAGGCAGGGTTTCTTTTCTCTGATCATACATTTATTACCTACGAACGTTGCATCTTTTAAACCATTGACTTTTCATAATTTTCTAAACATTACACACACATTTTGTTGAAACGACAGACCATTAATTATTAAAGGCCTATGTTATTGTACCATGGTTGAAATCATTACTATGGCTAATGGTGTTTCTACTCGATATGTATTTTACATATGTGCTGTCACTTATTTCATCCATATGTAATTCCTTATGTGTGTCAAAATTAGCGGCGTACACAAAACATTTATTTTTGTGTTCAAATCGGCATATGTATTTTACATATGACATAACCTATAAACAAAAAAAATCACTTTTATTTTTTCTTAAATCAACATATTTTTTATTAAACACCTACAAACGAAATAATAATTTGTAATTATTGCCTTTTCATCCTTTTCTTTGACTTGCAATTGAAATATTTTCTTCCAACAATGTGTTTCATTCAAACAGCTGATTTCCTTATGTTTCACATACGAAAATAGAGCGCGTCCTATTCGGAAAAAAATACATATGTAATTGCATGTCGTTTTGACACATTGACATTTCCGTATGTTTCACATGACGAGTTCGATTTCCATATGTAAAAAAGTGACAGCACATATGTAAAATACATATCGTGTAGAAACACCATAAGTAATAGTTTATAACGTTTAGTGGTTAAATGAATTTACGCCACAACACGAATCAGGCAGCACTTTTATTCTTAACTATAATATGTTTGGCATCTGGCAATAATTGGTAGGCAGCATTATAAAATCAATTGCACACTTTCATATCTGGCAACAAAAACGTTTAACGTATGCTACAAGTTCTGAAGCATGATGCAATAATAAGGTGATGTATCAAAACAAAAACATTTTTTTTGTCTCGATTATCCGTCAAATTTTTCCTTATAATATTTCAAAAATTTGGCAGCATTGCACATCGAATTCAAGTAAAATTTACCACTTTGACAGTTAATCAAGACATCAGCTGCTCTAAATGGACTACCTATTCATTGTGCCATGTTCTGAAGGCACTGAAACAAGGTAGATTTAATAAAGTAGCCGCATCACAGCTGATGGTAATAAACGTCAAAAATGTTGTAATTTAAACCAAACAAATTAATAAACAAAATTACAAATAAAAATCTCTAAATTTTGATGGCCTTTCTGTTTTTAATAATTTCTAAATGAATTTATGAAAAACGTTTACATCGGTTCGTTTTTGCAAAATATTTGTGACATTTTATTGTACTACAACAGTTGTTTGTAAATTGCTGATGCGGCTACCTTTTTAAATCTGCCTTGCATTGAAAGTACAATTTTATAATAGAAATACTCTCTTAAAAAATGCAACATTAGCAATGCTTCATCCCAACATATTTCACATATGGGCAACATATCCCCAAACAGCTGTTTAATTTCACATATCACGTTTGGTCTTATCTCATACGTTAACTCGTGAACCGTCCTCGCATCGTATGTTTTCGGATCGGTTTAAAGGGTTGTAATTTGCAAATGAGTTGGTCGCGTAGCACATTTTTATTAAGGGCTAAGCAGAATGGACACGGTGCGCTTTTTTGTTACTTAACTACGAAGCGCAACGCACATCTACGCGCAAAACTCATAAAGCGACGGATGGCTCAACGCGAACATTCTACTTAGCCTTTTTATGACTGTCCAACAACCATGATTATTTTTGTGGTTGCCTGATGAATGACAAACATAAGAGGCCAGACTATTAAACTAGCTAATGGCCTGTTCCCGTACTGAAAGAATCTACTCTATTTTCTACGATATCATAAAGGAAAATTCGTTATCGTAGTAAAAAGCAGTAGATTCTTGCAGTACGGGAACAGACCAAAAATTTGCGCAAGAGTGTCATTCAAATTATCGAAAAAAAATTTAGTTCCCTTCCAGAACCTCGAAGAATCTAACAATATTACAAGTTTTGAAACTTTTTACTCGAAAACCATTCCTGAACCCACAAAACTGATAAAATATTGAACCAAAATTAGAGAATACAAAACAAAATGGCGTTCTCTTTGTAAACAGTATACTCGAAAAATTTGTCCGAGTAAAAATGGTAAACAGAAATGTTATCTTCTGATTGGCTGTTATGTTGATTTTGAAGTATTGCCTATCTACTTTTGGCATATTTACTAGATTTGCGTTCCCGAACTTTTCAAATTATTTTGTACTCTGAGACCGATATTGAAATTTTTCCATTTTATTAGCATTACTATTAAAAGGTACCTGTATAAACCATTTGATAGAATAAAAAAATTAATTAAAATTTCCAAATATTTCAGAAAAATTAAAACGATGAATGAAATGTACAAATCTAAACGATTTTCTTCTCATTCGGTTGAAATTAGCGTATAAAAACGCAGGACAGACCAGAATAAAAATAATCTTTTTTTAATGTGACAGTTCATTGAGAAAATAAAAAATGTGTCAAAAACGCCATTAAATTTTTTGTACAGAACAGGAAACAAAACGTTTAAAAAATAAATTCTGACGACATGAATTAAGAATAGTGTTGTATGAACAGCTTAATTCAAGTACGTTGTTCTAAGGTCAAAAAACGTTGTTCAAGTGTCCGTCAGAACATGGTATTAGACTTTCAAAGTATCGATTAATCGATTCGAATGTCAAATAACTTAATGCCATGTTCTGAAGGGCATTCGAACAACTTAGTTCGCTCTCAGAATTGCGTACATGAATTAACCCGTTCATACAACACTATTCTTAATTCATTTCTTCAGAGTTTTTTATTTCAAACTTTTTGTTTCTTGTTTTACACCAAAATTGTAACATATTTGCTTGAATCATATATGGATCTAAATAGAAAAATTAATTCTCTTTCTCCTGACTATATTGTGAAACCATATCTATTTACTTTTAATTCATGTTTTTCATTTTTTCTGATATTGTTGTTTTCATACATTTTTATATTTTCTAAATTCAAATGTCACATATAAAAATTTGGAGAATTTTTTGTTTGAGTTTTCCCAAATTTGTTTCTTGTTTTGTATGCTAATTAGAACCAATGGAAAGAAATTCATATTGCATTATGTAGATAACAATATTTACATCCTGCTGCATATATAAAAACTAGACAATTTTTTACTTTTCATTCATCATTTTCAATTTTACTGAAAAAGTTTGAAAATTTTATAAATATTTTCAAGCTGTCAAAATTAATTTATTTTCGATAAATGCTCTCAATTGTAAGGGATGGGACAAATTTCTTGGTTATTCAGAGAGTGATTCGAATTGAACAACGTACAAAAGTCGATGTTCGCTCAGACAATTTTGTATGGGGAACTAAGTAATTACATCATAATTACATTCATAATTAGGGGTCGAACAACGAATGAGAGGGCGAACGACGCTCGTCTCTACATGGCATAACCTGCGACACCTGCGTGAAGTTAGCAACGTTGCTAATTTTCGAAAACAACATTTTTAACAAAACTACAGGGTGACACAGAACGACCAAATTTTACATTTAGTACCTTTTTTGCAACTGTGATAAAAATAAATAAATTTAAACACAAAAATTATGAATGAATATAACGAAAAAATTTACTAATATTGTTGTATAATTTATTTTATGGTGTCCATTTACAGATTAATCTGTAATATTCCACTAACAGCAGTTATAAATATGACAAATTTTTAATTTGGAGGCTACTACTTCTAAGGTCAGAAATCTGGATCTGGAAGCTACAATATAAAAACGTACAGAATAAACTCGATGTCTAATGAAAGAGGAGATCCTCACGAGCAATTTGGTGTATCGCATGAGCTCCCAATCAGTTTTTCGTTGAACAAAGTTTCCAATTTTCTGGTTTCCAACTGGTGGTCAGGACAGAAAACTGGATCTGGAAGCTTCAATATAAAAACGTACACCATAAACTCGATGTCTAATGAAAGAGGAGATCCACACGAGCAATTTGGTGTATCGCATGAGCTCCTAATCAGTTTTTCGTTGAACAAAGTTTCCAATTTTCTGGTTTCCAACTGGTGGTCAGGACAGAAAACTGGATCTGGAAGCTACAATATAAAAACGTATACCATAAACTCGATGTCTAATGAAAGAGGAGATCCTCACGAGCAATTTGGTGTATCGCATGAGCTCCTAATCAGTTTTTCGTTGAACAAAGTTTCCAATTTTCTGGTTTCCAACTGGTGGTCAGGACAGAAAACTGGATCTGGAAGCTACAATATAAAAACGTACACCATAAACTCGATGTCTAATGAAAGAGGAGATCCTCACGAGCAATTTGGTGTATGTATGAGCTCCTAATCAGTTTTTCGTTGAACAAATTGGGAACTTTGTATCATGCGATACACCAAATTGTTCGTGAGGATCTCCTCTTTCATTAGACATCGAGTTTATGGTGTACGTTTTTATATTGAAGCTTCCAGATCCAGTTTTCTGTCCTGACCACCAGTTGGAAACCAGAAAATTGGAAACTTTGTTCAACGAAAAACTGATTAGGAGCTCATGCGATACACCAAATTGCTCGTGAGGATCTCCTCTTTCATTAGACATCGGGTTTATGGTGTACGTTTTTATATTGAAGCTTCCAGATCCAGTTTTCTGTCCTGACCACCAGTTGGAAACCAGAAAATTGGAAACTTTGTTCAACGAAAAACTGATTAGGAGCTCATGCGATACACCAAATTGCTCGTGAGGATCTCCTCTTTCATTAGACATCGAGTTTATGCTGTACGTTTTTATATTGTAGCTTCCAGATCCAGATTTCTGACCTTAGAAGTAGTAGCCTCCAAATTAAAAATTTGTCATATTTATAACTGCTGTTACTGGAATATTACAGATTAATCTGTAAATCGACACCATAAAATAAATTATACAACAATATTAGTAAATTTTTTCGTTATATTCATTCATAATTTTTGTGTTTAAATTTATTTTTTATTTAAATTTATTTATTTATTTTTATCACAGTTGCAAAAAAGGTACTAAATGTAAAATTTGGTCGTTCTGTGTCACCCTGTAGTTTTGTTAAAAATGTTGTTATCGAAAATTAGCAACGTTGCTAACTTCACGCAGGTATATTTATTTATTTATTTTTATCACAGTTGCAAAAAAGGTACTAAATGTAAAATTTGGTCGTTCTGTGTCACCCTGTAGTTTTGTTAAAAATGTTGTTATCGAAAATTACCAACGTTGCTAACTTCACGCAGGTAAACGTTGGTTGTTCAAGTGTCCGCCATGGCATTAGACTTTCAAAGTATCGATTAATCGATTAGTCGAATGTCAATTTACTTATGCCATGTTCTGACGGGAATTCGAACAACGTAGTTCGCTCTCAGAATTACGTACATGAATTAACCCGTTCATACAACACTATTCTTAATTCATGTCATCAGAGTTTTTTTATTTCAAACATTTTGTTTCTTGTTTTACACCAAAATTGTACCATATTTGCGTGAATCACATATGGATCTAAATAGAAAAAATAATTCTCTTTCTCCTGACTATAATATCAACCCATATCACTTTACTTTTAATTCACGTTTTCCATTTTTCTGAAAATATTGTTGTTTTCAATACATTTTTATATTTTCTCAACTCAAATGTCACATTTAAAAAATTGGAGAATTTTTGTTTGGGTTTACCCACTATTGTTTCTCGTTTTGTACGCTAATTAGAACCATGGGGAAAGAAATTCACATTGTATTATGTAGATAACAAAATTTACATCCTGCTGCATATACAAAAAACTAGACAATTTTTTACTTTTCATTCATCATTTTCAATATTACTAAAAAAGTTTGAAAATTTTATAAATATTTTCTAGCTGTCAAAATTAATTTATTTTCGATAAATGCTCTCAGTTGTTAGGGATGGGACAAATTTCTTGGTGATTCAGAGAATGATTCGAATTGAACAACGTACAAAAGTCGGTGTTCGCTCAGACAATTTTGTATGGGGAACTAAGTAATTACTTCATAATTAAGGGTCGAACAACGTATGAGAGAGCGGACAACGCTCGTCTGTACATGGCATTAGCGACATCGCTAACTTTCGATAACAAAATTTTTATCGAAATTACAGGGTGACACAGAAGATCACTATTTCACATTTAGTACTTTTTTATCAACAGTGCTTTCCAACAGAGATAGCGCAGAATATTATAAAATTATTAATAAAAACGTTAACATAATTCATTAGTAATGAAAAATAATAAACAATACGAAAATTTTGAAACATATTTTATTATAATCTAAAACTAAAGTATTACTAAATCACAAACATTTTAATCCAGTGAATCAGGAGAGAAGTCCGCCTCTGGAAGCCTCCCTATACAAACCTCGAACATAGTGATGGTACCAAATGAAAGAGGGAGTCCCTACGAGTATTTTAGTATCCACCATATGTTCAGATTCAGTTATTCGTTCGTTATTACTAAACACTACATTACATCAATCTTTTTTATTTATTAAATACTTCCGTCAGAACATGTCAGTAGACTTTTCAATACAAACATCGATTAGTGGAATAAATCGATTAGTCGAATGTCAATTTTGACAATTTACTTATGGCCTAATTCGTAAACAACACGGCTTCCATTTAGTCTCCTTCCCACCCCATTCGTAAACTTTCCGTTATACTTTGAGTTCATCTTTATCGGCCATTTGTCTTCTCCTGCCATTCGTTAGCAGGTGGAACGTTTTTCATTTTTATTTTTATAGAAACATACGTAAATTACACAACCCCGCATTTATTCATTTATTATTGTTAAATACTTCTTCTAACGAAACTTTTAAGCATTTGTCAAATCAAAAATGAATATCTGTAGCCTCAGGGGCATTCAAACGCAATTATGCAGACGTGCATTTATATTGTCCAGCAATGGCAGGCCGGCAGCGATTCATCCAGTTGCGGCAACCAAAACAGGTAAGATCGAGTTGAATGAATGTTTTGAGGTTATGATATTGATAAGAAGGTTACTGATTAATTATTGTACAAATGATACAAATGATGAAATTCTGAAATAAAATTGAAAATGATATTAACATGCTGATTGCTTTTGCGTTTCTATTTACAGTGACCACACGTGAGGCCCACAGCGCTCTATATCAAATGGTAAAAAAGCAACAAAAAATTCAAAACAAAAATCAAGACAGTGCAAAACGATATCCCACAAGTATGGAGGGATCCAAAAGACCTACAGAATCTTCTATGAGATCTCAAAATTCTCGGAAAACCAAATTTCTCAATGAATGTGGCATTCCAATGTCAAGCCTGTCGCCACAGCAACAGTCTATTGATAATGAACCAAATGTGCAAACTCGAAAAGAAAAATATAATGTGAATACCACATAGGCTTTTGATAAGCTCAATGAGAATCGAATAAGGGAACATTTTTACCAGTGATTATGTTGTACATTTTCGCACAAAAAAATCTATAAAATAATTTTTATAGAAAAATTAGCACCTTGCTGAATTTTGATGAACAGAGCAAAAAAAAAAAATTAGATACGAACCTACAAAACAATATTCTAGAAACATTTCAAAAGTATTATTTTGATTTATTCCCCATAATTAGCTATTCATTTGAGAGTTCGATATTTTTTACTGGTAAAATTATGATCCATTTTGAAGAGCTCAACTAATATACTAATTCTCCATTAGTTACAACATTGTGTGTATTTTCTTACTTTATTCCAAAATGTGTTGTTTTCTTTCATAGGAGCTATGCCGTCCCAGACTTTCCTGTAATACTGAAGTACTCAGAGCTGTAAATTGTAATGTCAGCCGAAAAGCCAGTAATGAAAGTAAGGAAACCAGTACTTGTGATACGTCTAACTCGGGTGCAGGAACCAGTGGTACACCAGGGGGCGACAAAGGTGATGATAAGACCAAAACAATTCTTTTAGCTTTGGCCGGAGTTTTAGGTGTTGGTGGATTGGTAAGCAATAGTAAAAATTCAATTTACAAACGTAATAAAATACTGAAATGTAATCAATAGGTTTACTACTTTATGAGCGACAAAAAAGACGAAACAACAACAAGCACTACTCCAGAAATTCCCAAACCCAAGTCGGAAGATTTGCCAAAGCATGTTCCATATTTATTGATAGGAGGTGGTACCGCATCATTTTCTGCATTCCGTGCTATCAAATCAAACGATGCAAAGGCTAAGGTGAGTACATATAGAGTAATGTTTTGTTTTTATTTTGCGTAACATAATTGGTATAGGGTCTGTATAAACAATTTTACTTTCTGCAAAGAAACTTAATATTTTTATCTGTAAATATTGTAGAATTTTAACATTCATTTGTGTTTATAATATTTTCTGTAATATAAGAAGCATCATTATAATCACATATATACCTTCTTTTCCCTTAAGGTCTTAATGATTACAGATGAAAATCACAAACCCTATATGCGACCACCATTGTCTAAGGAATTATGGTACACTGCTCAAAAGGGGGAAATAAGTAACGATTATCGTTTCAAACAATGGACTGGTGCTGAGCGCAGTTTGTATTTTGAGCCAGAAGAATTCTTTATTGAACCATCCAAACTTAGTGACAGTGAAAATGGCGGTATTGCCGTCGCCCAAGGCTTTAAGGTGAAAAAAGTTGACCCCACAAAACGTGTTGTGACACTTAGTGATGGCTACGAAATTACTTATGACCAATGTTTAATAGCCACCGGCTGTACCCCAAAAAATTTGCCAATATTCACTGAGGCCGCTCCTGGAGTGAGAGAGAAAGTTATGGTCTATCGCACTCCTGAGGACTTTGAAAAACTAAAAAAATATTTGGATAACAAGAAGACAGTTGCTATAATCGGTAATGGCTTCTTGGGCAGTGAGTTGAGTTGTTCCTTGGCAAACTACAACAAAAGTAAAACCGATGCTGGTCGCATTTATCAAATATTCCAAGAAACTGCCAATATGTCAAAGATCTTACCCGATTACCTTAGCAAATGGACTATGGAAAAGGTGAAAGCACAAGGAGTTTGTGTTGTACCCGGTGCCAGTTTAAAGAGTGTGCAAAGAGATAATGCACATTTGAATTTAGCTTTAAGTACAGGTGATACCATTAGGGCCGATGTGGTAAGTTTTTAATTGAAAACGATTTGATGAAATATTATTAATGTTTTTGTTTTTAATTTTGTAGGTGGTTGTTTGTGTAGGTTGTGAAGCCAATACAGAAATTGCAAGTAGTTCGGGCTTAGAAGTGGATAAGAATTTGGGCGGTTTTGTCGTCAATGCTGAACTAGAAGCTCGTCGTAATTTATTTGCTGCCGGAGATGCTTCCTGTTTCTATGATCCCCTGCTGGGCAGGAGACGTGTCGAACATCATGACCACTCTGTGGTATCGGGTCGTTTAGCAGGCGAGAATATGGTGGGGAAAAGTAAGTTATTTATAAAAACTTAATTAAGTGTAGATGTTGATAATAAATATGCCTTAATTTGCAGAGAAACCCTATGCCCATCAAAGCATGTTCTGGTCTGATTTGGGACCCGAAATTGGTTATGAAGGCATTGGCTTGATAGACTCATCATTGCCCACTGTTGGTGTTTTCGCCCTCGGCAACAAAGCTGAAAGACAAACCGATAATCTACCAGAGCCCAGTAAAGAGGATACTGAACAAAGCAGCCCCAAAACTCCTAGTCAAGATGTAGCCGAAGTAAAATGCAACGAAGAGCAAGCTGACAATTACGGACGAGGTGTAGTGTTCTATTTAAGAGATGACAAAATTGTTGGAATTCTTTTGTGGAATATCTTTAATCGCATTGGTCTGGCGCGTACTATTATCAATCAAAATAAGAAATATGATGATCTAAATGAAGTGGCGAAATTATTCGAAATCCATTCGTAGAACAATTAAAATATAACATAGTTATAAATTTGTATGTCCTATGTACTTTGGTAAGGTAGAAATGTTTTTGTTGTTAATTAAAATCGATTTCTTTCCTTTGCAAGAAATTGAATGTATTGTACCTACAAACGAAAAAAATACACAATAATCCCCTGCATTTTCCATGAACTGACAACACACACAAATCCAGCTGCTATTATTATTTTAAACGTGTGGTTTAACCCACATATTCTAATCGGTACTTAGATTAGGTAAAATCTAACTGCCTCCTAATAAATAAGTTAATTCTAGCTTTAAAAATATGGTACAGATGTTCTAGAGTAGGGTTTATGGCCAGGTAATAAAAATGAAGGTCTCGCGGATTTTTACGCGTGTGGCAGGTAAACGAATAATCAATATATAAATTCACGGGCATCCGACACCAATCATCAGTCTTTGTTCAACAATGGAAGCCAAATCTCATCAATTACCTTTGCACGCTTACAACCAAAGTGATAGAATGTTCGAAGAAAAGGACATATTAAAGCAACTAGAACAAGAAGCTGGTAAATAATTAAATTGTTGATAAAATTTAGTAAGATATTTTAATATTTAATTTCTCATTCACAGAACTTTGTATTAATGAACACACAGAAGATGAAGTGACGGCAGCCATTGGTATGATGTTAATGCATTACCAAGCCGTGTCAGATGCTCAGTTCACTCCTAAAAATAGGCCCATAATACAATGTACAACTGTCAAAGCACCCCTGCTACGAGAAGGAAATTGTCCGCAAACAGTGACTAAGGAAGATACCGTTTTACATAGTATACAGCATACAACCGATATGAAGCGAAAGAATCGTAAAAGTGCAGCAAGTAAATCATCGTCGCTTTTGGCATCTTGCCGTAACATTCTAAAAGAGTTTTTATCGCAAAATAGTATATAAAAATATCCAATGATGTTAAAAACATTATTGCCACATACAAATAAGTAACTAGTAAACAAATTAAGTATCCTATAAGGATTAGCATATAGGTTAATATTTTTTAATATAGTTTTAATAAAATTACAAGTTATTTAAAATACTCTGAGATTCAATTTATTTTAGAAATACATTTTGGTGTTTTTATATGTTAGCTTGAAGTTCGTTCGGAGTTCAATCGATTTAAAGTGGTTAGATAGATCAATAACTGTGGCGAAAATATATTTTTTTAGTAAAAACAGAACAAGATCGACCCTACAATTTCAACAAAATAATTTTCGAGTTTTTATGCCTTTTTAGGGCCAATGATTTAGTTATTTTTGATTAAAAATCCGATATTGTGGCTACGGAAACGACACTGAAGCCGTTAGTTTTTATTGCAGCTAGTTCTTATGATGCTACTGAAAGTCCTAAAATCCGTTGTCACTTTCATTTGGTGGCTATGTGAATAAAAGTGAATTTAAATCAGGCAATGAGAATGGTGTTGGTACTAGAAGGAATGCGCCGATAATTTCCGTCTTCCAACAATATACAGGCTTGGTAAAAATATTAGGATGTGCAAAGTTTGATTCAAATCGGAAAGCACGTTCACATGATATTGCATAACAAATATAAAGCAATCAGCCTTATTCTGATGTCAATTCCATGTGAATTTACTCGCTCTTTTCCTTCGCCTTATTCTGAACAACATTTTCCTGTGAATTTTTTCGCATTCTCGCTTTCGCCTTATTCTGAATGAAGTTCGAAAGCGAAAAAATCCGCTTTGGGGAAAAATTAGGTATTCTGAATTACAGGGAGTAGGAGAATGAGATGAAATTTTGTGCGAAAATTTTCGCTAATAAATTTAAAGGGAGTTGATAACAAAAACATAAGTAATAACTATTTTTATTAAAAATATTTACACAATACTTATTCTATGACGATTTAGAATATTATAAATGATAGTAAGCAAATTTTTTACTGGAAAACAACCAATAAAATGCCATTGGAAATCCTATTGATAATGATGCCTGCTGAACCAAGTATTGCCAAGGAATATATGAAGGTAATAAGGAATATTTAAGTCGAGTTTGATGCAGTTTGGAGGTGAAATACAGACATTTTGGGTGAGGGTCTGTCTCTCAAGAAAAAAATTTTAAAAATTATGGAAAAACCAAATTTGCCTGATGAGCCGCTTAACAGTGAAAAACTTAAATAAAAATTATGAAAGAACAAAAAATTTTTTTTCAAAAGCAAATCATAACATAACAGGCCACTTTAAGAATTTGGGGAGATAAAATATCGGAATTAAATAAAAAGGCACACAATTATGTAGTGAAATAATAAACTGTGAATTAATTAATTAAATCGCAGATTTCTTCCTATTATTCGTTGTGTTTTTGCCATCATAAAACATGTTCTTTTATTTGTAATCTATTGTAGTTGTTGCAACAAATTGCATCAAAACAATGAACAGCTGTTTCACATGCCATACTGTAGGTTGCCATATTTTCAAACTTCAATTTATTTTCTTTTAATTACAAAGCATTTATACAGCGCATTCTTGATATTTCACATTTGTATTGCTATATAGTTTAAATAACAATAAAAAGTAACAATTTTTAATAACAAAAATCAATAAATAATATATTGAAAAATGTTACACAATTAAATTACAATGGGGCAACACACATTGCAACTTAAATAACAATATGGACACACACATTGCAACTTAATTTACGATATGGCAACACTAATATTTTTTTCAACCACCATTTTCGAAAACTCAAATCCGCATCTCGCATTTTTCGCATCTCCCTATTCATTCAGAATAAGGCGAGAATGTGAAAGCGAAAATTTTTTACACGCGAGATATCTCCCTAGCAAATACATATCCAGAATTAGGCTGAATATTTTTCCAATTATGTGTGGGAGGCACCAGAAAGAGGAGACAGACGGACCTTTGTAAGCATACTCCAAATTGTCTGAAATGGATTTGGTCCAAAGAAACATGGCGTCTAAAACCAATATTTCGATAAGTCACATTTTTGTCGTATCAAAGTGTACGTACCCTCATGCCATAAGAATGAAAAAAATGGAAACATATTTGGAGTATTATAGATAGCATAATAAAAACAAATTCAGAAACAGACAAACATAACCTCTTCCCAAAGGTTCAGGATGGGAGGAATAGTGTATCCAAGGATCAAATTGAGTGTTTTCAATTCCTCGTAGGTGTGCTGCCGTAAACAAAAATAACGTTTACGATTGGGTCATAGAATATTTTTTTCGCGAAATGTGGTATACAATTTTATAACTAAAACACAGAAATTATTCTTTGTTTTAAAAGTAATTTTATTTTTGAAGACAAAAGAAAAAATATGTTTTTATTTGTTTTGATTTATTCAACTACTTATATTTCATGGTATAATTTGCATTTCTTGTTTTTGTTTGTTTTTTTCATTGTTTTTAATTAAATTAATTAATTGGTAATACAGCTATAAGCTATTAAATTAAAGCTAAAAATGTGGGTTTTTTACCAGAAAGAAACAAATTCAAATGTTGCTGTTGTAAATTGTGTAAATAGACGATTTCCTTTTCTTCTTCATTTCCGTTTTGTTTTCTTTTTCGTTTTTTTGTATTGGTAATGGTAAGTATGTAAATATATAAGAGTTGTTGTATGTATATATGCATGTTTCTTTCCCTTTTTTGTTATAAGGCTAAATTGTAAAAATTGTGTTGAATATTTTTGTAATTTGATCTTATGGTTTAGGGTTTTCAATAAAACATTTGTTTCATTCTTTTTTATTATAATTCGTATTTTGAAATATTTACAAAGGGGCTGGCTAATACTAATCTTATTAATAGAGAAATAAAAAAAGAAAACAATGAAAAATTATAAAAATATTTCTTTAAACACTACATAAATTGTTAAGATAAATACGATTTGATTTTCTTGTTTTTTTTTTTTTATTTTAATAAAAAATATTAAATTACTGAAAATATTAAAGCAATTTTATATCAGATTTTTCTTTTTCTGCTAAAGTTCTTATTTAAAAAATATTAATATATATATATATAAGTATGTATATGTGTATATAAAAAACAGAAATTACTCTTAATGGAAGCCAAGGGGGGAAGAGTTTTATTTTTGTTTCAATTTTATTCTAACAATGTGAAATGATTGTAAAACGAAGACATTTCATTCAGCTTGCTTTTTGAGGGGATTTCATAAAAAAAAAATTATTCCATTTTCCCAAGCTAGGCTTAGAAAAATTTAAAAAAACAAGTCTCAAATGAATTAAAAAGGAGTAATGAATTGTAAATGAGAGAACAAATTATTAGCGAATTCATTTAATAGAATTTGTTGTTAATATTTATAAAAAAAGATATGTGTACTTTGAATAAAGAATTCTATTTTTTCATCTTGTGGTATTTACTCTCCATTTTGTTAATCATTTCTTTATAAATTTTTTGCTATCACATTTTGTTTGCAATTATTATTTTTTGTATTGTATGTTTAATCATTAATTTTAATTTTTTTGTTTCTTAGAAGAATTTCAAATTGGTTAAAGCTGTTCCAGAGAGAAAAAAGCTTTGTTTCTAATAAATACAGTTATTTCTTTTCATGATTTCAATATTTATGTAAATAACAAGTAACAATTTTTGTTCTTATTCTCATTAGTGGGGGCATCATTTGGGGGGAGTAATTGGAGGTATTACGAAACCATCGTTAACAAGGGGAGGGGAGGAAATGGTTCTATTCTATTAATTGTTTACTTTTTTCATTTTAATTTAAGGGGGAGAATCAATCCATCAGTTTTTGTTTTATCAGAATTCATTTAGGAGTTATATATAATGCTTGCTACTCCTCTAATTAAAAATACCTATTTTTGTAATAAATTGTACATTAGAATAAGAAAAGATAAATTTCTAAATTGGCACATGTCGTAATTTCCTAACAATTTAACAAAATTAAATACAGAGTATAAACATTTCTTGTTGCTGTTCTTCTTCTTTTCATATTTTTGAAAATCTACCCAGAAAGAAACGAAGACCAATCTTTGTGTTTTTTTTGTTTGTTTTCCTAATCACAACAATCAATAGAGGTATGCATTTCAGAGTACAGTAACAGCAGCTACACAGTACACAAACAGTTCGTGTTCCTTACATGACATTTTCACGTTCGTCTGTGTAAATCTGTAATCTTGGAAATATCCCTAAAATGATTGTCGTGGTGTGTTTGAACATTTTGTGTAATGCGTATTTCCCAGTTATTTTTTGGAGGAAATTACTTTCGCAGATCTGTGGCACCCATGCTGTCATGGCTGGGACTGGATTCCATTTCACTGGATTCACTGTCCATGGGTGTTGGTGTATTACGCTGCTGCTGTTGTTGTTGATTGTCGTTGCTGTCATTCAGACTTGAATTTTGCTGTTGAGTTGCAGCTCCACCTTCGTTTTCATTGTAACGTATTAATTTAATTGTTGTCAAGCCATCAGCATTTCGTATTAATCTGAAGAGAAAAAATGAGAAGGAATAAAATTAGTTTACAAATTTCATTTCAATATGTTAATTCGGTATCAGAAATGTCACCAAATCTCTAATTTTATATGTAGGTACGAAACTGAAATACTTACGGATAGCAATCGTCATTGGCCGATGGACTGGAATAGGGTCTCTTCTCGACACTACCGCTTACACTCAAATCTGTGGGTTTCATTTCATCGGATGATGGACCGGATGTCTCATGCGGCGATACTGCATTTGGTTCATTCTTCATAATGTTGAATTGGAATTTCTCATTGGGTGTTGTGGGCAGAGCAGCGGGTGAATTTGGTGGTACACCGTTGGATGACAAATAGTGGAAGGCTCCATTAATGGCATGCATAAACAACGGTGAAGATGGTGGCGGACCATAGGCGGCAGCAGCAGCTGCGGCCACCGCAGCGGCAGCAGATGAAATACCATTGGGCAAAGTCAAGTGATTGGGATTGCCTTGCGATGAAGGTCTTTGTGGAGTCTGCATCTGGCTGGCTGGAGTTTGGGTTGGCATGGCCCAGTTGGTACCATTGGAGGTTGGGGAATTCGTAATCGAGGAAGGCGATTGATTAACATTTGAGTTGCTACCATTTGAATTAGTAGCTCCAGGGCTGCCATTTGTACCATTCGTCTGACCCACCGATTGTCTTAGCAGGGAAATATTTTTAATGTTTTTCAGCTCTGTGGGATTTCTCAAGAACTGATAGCAATGACGTTCACCTTGGACTTTGCGTAGGATGTTGACGCGGTAATAGTAACGCAAGGCACGTGACATTTTGTCATAGTTCATGGACAAATGGTTCTTTTGGATGCCCCACAATTTGGCCAGACCAGCGGGATCCACGATTTTGAAGACGCCAGTATCACGGCATTTCCAAGCAATCAGATCACTGTATTTCTGATTGCGATCGTTGAGCAACTGTTGCAAGAAGTCCCACAACAAGCGGCCATCTAAACGAAAGAGGAGACAAAAATGGGTTTCAATTAGAAATCGATAATTTTGATGGTGTTATTGTGTGTTAACTTACTTGTGTTGGGTTCAGTGTTTTCGGGGAAAAATTCACGTTTTACTGGTTGCATATAACGATTGTCACTCTTGTCGGGGAAGAATTCCCTCTTCACTGGTTGCATGTAGCTGGGTGTGGTGGGCGCTGATACTGAACCACCTCCCAAGTTGGGTAGTTTTTGTTGTTCCAAGTTCAAATGTTGTTGTTGCTGCTGTTGTTGTTGCTGTTGAGACCATGAATTGACAAAGGTGTTCTTGATCTGTTGTTTCAAGCTTTGTGGCATATCCTTGAGAATGGGCGTTGTGGGCGGACTGTTGTTATATTGGGCCACGGCTGCTGCAGCAGCTGCCGCCGCTTGATAAGATTGGGCGGAGAAATTCACAATTGTACTGTTGGCTGCAGGTGGTTCAGAATAGCTTTCCTCATCTGAATCCGAATGATGACTACTGGCACTGGTGGCATTATGTTGCTGCTGTTTTAAGGCACTGAAAGCATTGCTGGCGCTCAACGCCGCTGCTGCTGCTGCCGCCGCAGCTGTAGCCTGTGCAGATGCTGACGAAGTGCTACCCGTGCTACTTGTACTACTGCTGCTGCTGCTATTGCCATTGTGGGCCGACGATGATGATGACGACGACGAGGAGGATGGGGAATTTGATGTTCCATTCTGCTGTTGCTGTTGTGCTTGATCATGGCTTTGGGGCGGGCTGCTGGCTTGCGAATCTACAGAAGGCGGGGGACTAAGGGTCACCGAATTGGGTGGCATGAAATGATGTGGAGCTAAATGTGAGGTCTGATGGAAGGCACTTTCTGGCGCCCCAATGGGCGGCCAAGTCGGGGTAGGTGGATGACTGTGCGGCGAAAGAGGATAACGGCTGGTTGGCGTGACAGGACTATTTGGTAAATGCCACTGCATCATGTGCGATTCGATCACCAACATTTGTAAGACATTGTGCAAGACATCGCCAGCTCCCGGACACCGATGGCCGAAATCAGCTCGTGTCAGCAGGCACAATGCCTTACCGTTCATTTGAAAGAGATCATAATCGACTTTGGGTAAATCGAACTCACGTTCGCAGAAATGCAAGAATACGGCCACATCTTCACGGCTCCATAGGCGTGGATCTGACGGCAATGAGGGTGGTAATTGTGTTTTAAGCTCGGCCAATTGGCTGGGCGGTGCTGGTGGGCAACGCCATAACATATCGCTCCATAAGCCTAAAGGCGGATTCAATGATAACTGTACCGGAAGCATTTTCATTTTGATTTTGTTGCAACAATTTGAAGAATATCTTTGCTCTTCGGCTGTTGTAGTTGCGTTTTTTATTTTAATTGTTGTTCACGTCAATTTAATCCAATGATGAGAGAATTAGAATTCGATAAAATTATCATAGGAGAAACATTGAGGTGATTTTTGTGTAGATTTTCGGTTGTAATTATAACTGGAAGACGACAGTCACAGATTTAAAGCTGCAAATAGGAAAAAAACAAACAAAAATAAATTAATGGGGGTTCAAGCATATTGGTGGGTTATATTTTATAATAAATTAGTAATTGTAATAATTTTTTTAATAAATTACATTTATAGACGTTGGGAAAAATATTAAAACTCTAAAATAAATATTAGGTCGGTCAAAATATGTATAATTCGCACCTATTTTAAGTGGTAAAAACCTTTCTAATTTTAATTTACAGGTTAAAAGTTAAGGAATCAAAATTTATTCTTTATAATTTTAAATATTAAAGTATAAACGGAATATATTCAGGATAATGAAATACGCGATCGGATTCCAGTTTATTAAATAGTAATAACAATTATGTAAACAAAACTAATTTTCTTCTTTTGTAACATTTAATAAAATAGAATAAATATAAATAGAAATTATGAATGAAATTTCAATACATTGATGGGGAGTATTTCTTCCTGAGATTTTTCAAAACATGTTATCTATTTCTGTACATTTCCATTAATTCTTGCACATATGTTTACTATTCCTGGGTATTTCGATATCATTGTTTTTGTAATACATCAATTGTTTGTGTATTCGTTTATTTTTAGTGTACTTCCTGTATCCTTTATTTTCAACACAATTTATGGGTTTGCTTTAAATTTTCAAAATTGTTATTTATGATTCATATTTCTTATTATTTCAAACAAACGTTCAATACATGTTCGATCATATTTCAAAATGAAATAAAGAATTAGTTCTCATTTGTTTTGATTTTTAAATACCGATATTGTATTGTAGTTTTTTTTTCTCTTCTATTTGACGATGATGATGAGTCTTCTGTGGGTGTAAATTTAAATATTGTTTGTATTGCTTGTTGTTTCTTCAAATTAATATACAAACATGTGTATGTGTGTACGTTTGTACTTGTGTATCTAAATTGTGAGCAAAGACACCATAACAAAACAACAACAAAAAAACGCGTCAGACTCTTTCTTCATCGAAAAAATCGGTCACTTCCGTTTCGAAAGCAGGGAAATATTTTCACACACAAAAATTGTTGAAGAATAAACAACAACAGCAACAACAACATCAATCGTACATAAATAAATAGAATACAAGACGTTTACGCGAGTAGCCGACGCCGCCGACACAGATGTTTAAGATTTTAGGAAATCGAAATCAAATTTCAAATCAAAACCCAAACAGAATACAAGACGGACGAATAAATAAACAATCACATCCGTCTGCCATAATCAAACCAAAAACGGTTTTTTTGTTTAATTTTCGTTGTTTTCTTTATAATGTTTTATGATTTGTTGTTGTTGGTTCGTATTGTTGTAGTGTATCCAAATGTAGCAGAAAAAATTTACAAATTATTCAGCAGCTACCCACAATAATTTCCGAAATTGTTTTAATTATTTTTATTTTTTTCTTTATTGGGGGAATTGTAAACACCATCCACACACATACATTTTTTTCTTTTTAGAATTCAGAATAGTTTTGTATATTTTTTGTTATTAAAAAATGTTTTAAATTTTCAAAATTAATAAAAATTATTTATCCACCTTTTATTTGTTAATATGTTATTTTGATTATTTTCAAAATTGCAGCACCATTGACAATGTTGTTGATATTCGAAAATCGCTTTGGTGTGTTGTTGATTCGTTGATGATAATGGCAATGTTGACGATGATGAGTATGGCAAATTGTATTCCGGAAAGGTGAGAACTTTTGTTTGTTCTTAGCTGGCTGGTAGTGTATTATCACAAGTTAAATATATTTCTATTTTTTTAAATAAAAAATTAAATATTTCGTTTTTTCTTCGTTAGGCGCGCGCAATTATGACGACACGGGCACACGGACAACACGACACAGACGATGTTGCTCAGTAAACGTTTAACTTCTTATTGAACACACACTTGAACTAAATATTCGAGTGTAGCAAAGACACGGATTTTGAGCATTCGACAACAACACCACCACCACAACAACAACTCTCAGCACACTGAGAATACAACGTTGATGATGATGACGACGGAGACGACGTCGTCGTCGATAACAAAAACAACAACACCAAGTATAATGACGTCGACGTCGTCTACAAACAATGTTTGAAGAAGAGGAATAAAAGCCAAACAAAAAAGAAGAGAGGAAGACAGTTGTTGGTGGTGCTCTGCTCTTTGCTAGAGTTTGTACTTGCTGGTCGATTGTGTGTTGGCGGCGGCGTTAGCAGGCAAAGTTGTTGTTGTTGAACACAAAACGAACAACCAAGGAACACACGCTGTATGCCTTCGTCTTCTTCTTACAACAGGGATGAGGAATTTTAAATTTCTACAATGTACTATTTTGCCCGAATGTACTGCCGGAACTTAGAGGAATGGGTATTTGTGATTCTAAATGAGAAGTGTCCCTCATGTCCATCGGAATAAGTTTGATGTAGGCATGTATATGGTGGGTAAGATTGTTTGATCTTTCTTGCAAGCTATGAAATACCGTTAACTCCTAATGTCAAGGGACCACCCTGAAAATTACGAATTTTGAGCTTCACGGGATAATAATTAATGGCGATCCATTATTAATCTGAATTGATTAATATTGATTTTCATTAGATGATTTTACTTCTCAGTTAGGTGAGAGATGAAGGATTATCATTCCCCGCAACTGCCTCATCTAAAGACAACAGAACGAAAGCTTTTAAAATTGCCTAGTGTAAATCAGGACTCGCATTATATTTTAATGACGGAAGAGCGAGTATAATTTGAATTTCCATTATGCTATATTCTCTCAATTTTAACGAAATGTTCAGTCTATTAGTATCCTCCTTTTCGACATTGTAGTCATAAAATATTTCGCATAGACCTCAGTATAAATCTCCGATGAAATAGGAATTACTTTGAATGATTGACTGTATTGTTAATTTTCCTATTCCTTTCT